>NW_027184789.1:0-278622 GCF_040668555.2 Bombus flavifrons | reverse complement strand
TTAAGATTCCTTCTTTCTCTCTCCAACCCCTTCCCCCTTCCCCCTCCCTACACAATCCCTCCTTTTCCGTAGTAATTGGGCCTCCCCTTGTCTACACATTCTTCACATAGAAATACAGCAGCGTTGTTGTTACGTTTACTCTCTCACCTTCTTCCGTTTCATCGCGTTCGTTCGCTTATTCGCTTACAGGGTCTTACAAGGTAACTAAACTATAGAAAAGAGAGAGGAAGAAAGAAAAAAGTATGTTTGCATAAAAGTCATGCAGTATATCGATTATTCCACTTTGGTCGGTTAAAAACCAAAGAAGAAATGAGAAAAATATAAAATACTATATAAAAACTGTTTCTAATTCGTTTGAACGGTGCCGATTACCAGTGACGTTAATTGGTACGGGTTGAGAATGCTTTTGTTGTTTATTACCTTAACATCTTTGTAATTAAGGAATGCATCGGTGGTAAAGGTGGAATTTGCTGTACTTGGTTTGTTTTTGACACTTGGAAATATAACACCACGATTTTTAGACGATGATCGCTGCGAACTCGGTGATAATGGGGGGCCTATTGAAGGATTGGCTGTCGAGTTGGAGAAATTAGTGGAACCAGCTATTTGCTTGAATTAATGAAATTATTGATCGATACGGCGTTCGACGAGGTCGAGGAAGACATGGACATCGACACAGACGAAACAATGGTAGTCGGATTGACCGGTGAAACGGTTGTTTCAACTGCAATGTCATCAGAGAGTTCAACGTATCTGTGAATCGAAAGAAATTCGTTCTACATGAAACATAATAATTAATTACATAGCAATGTAATAATGGTGTTTCGTTAGTTGAACGTAGTATATTGTCGCTACACTTTCTACATATTTATTTATTTATTTATTTACTAATATTCTTTTACATCGTTCTTTCACGCATCATATACCTATGTATAATAATATATTGGAATATTTACTAACAACAGATGCAATCAATTCGAAATACGATTCTTTCACATTACACGAAACGAAAGATTTCTTTTCATCGAACGGAACAAAGCAAACAGATAAAGATAGAAATACGTATGTACATTGTCTGTTATTATTAGAGGGAAAAGATTATTTCTCGAAAAATGGAATGGAACTGACAACGTCGTAAATGCCTTTGGTTTCTATATTATTTCGTAACATGATGTATGATAATAAAAGCAAGCGAATAAAGTATCAAAGAAGGAAAAGTAACCTATTGGAGTCGTATTCGACAAGGCGATCGATCGTGGGATCTAGCAGCAATTCCGCAGGTATTGGACACTGAGCAAGGCTAGCTACATCGTCCTCCTGCTTTCGAAGTCTATTCTCCACTCCTTCTAAATTTTCGATAATCTTATTCGTTTTCGATCTTAAATCCGCATGAATTTCACTGATCGCTCTTTCTTGTCTTTGCGTTTGTGTAAGTAATTCATCGGATTTTGGCAAGAGATCGTCCACGGAACTTTTCGTGCCAACCTGTCGAAAAAAGTATAATACCTATCTATATGGAATGCCGTCAAGTGGACATGTAAAATTGTGCATGCGGTCGTACAACGTGATTAACACGGCAGGTAAACAGTGAAATTAACAATTTAGCCACATCTTCTCAGCTTACCACGACGTTCCAGACTTCATCCATTTTCTCCGATACAGTCAACAATTGGATATATTTGTTCGACGAGTCGATCGATTTTACTCTGCCTTGGTGGTGGCGGCTCGGTAGTTGTCGTTGTTGTTGTTGTAACGTTGAACGCCGGTCGACCGTTCGTACTTCCTCTCACTAATATCGCATCGTGCACGTCACTCGTCATGTTGTAAATAGTTCCCAAACGATCGGAAGCCAAGTTTACGTGAAACTGTAACTTTCTGTCCATATTGTTTGTCGCTTGCCTTAAATTTTTTATCCCGATCGTAATGTGATTTATTACTTCATTACTCATCGCTTTAGTGATTTCGATTACGCTCATACATTGACTGGCTTTTTTTCGCTGGCTTCGGCATTTATGTCGTCATTTTGTAACAAGTTATTATCCAATTGATGTTTCAAATCGATCAATTTATTATCTATATCCGATACCTTTTGATCAAGTGACAATAATTTTTCACCAAGAGTGAAATCGGATGATGATGGATTTTCTCGCTTCTGATGGATTGCTTGTAATTTCGGACCTGTTTTGCCAAATAAATGCCAATTTATACGATAAACTTGAACAGCGAATGGCAACCGTAGAAAGAAAAGAAGAAGAAGCATCAGTAAAAAGATAAAAGTATGGAAAAGAGACAAAGAGAACGAAAAAAGGGGAGGGGGGAAATACAGGGAAAGCAGGCTTGTATACGTTTGTACATATGTAGGTATATACCTATACAATAGGTATATATAGGTAGGTACCTATAAACTACACGTAAATACAATTGTTAAGTAAACGATATAGATAAAAGAAAACCGGCTGTAAATGTAATACAATTCAAACGACAATTTGTAGTTGCGATCCATGTTTGTTCTAACCGAGTCGATCAGTCCAATATTTTTTCTTTTTTCTTTTCTTCTTCTATAGATACGTCTGTTAACGAATTTCTGTTTTTACGTATTAGCATTTTATGTACATACATACATACGTACCGCTTCTGATTTCACTGTCGTTTTTATCATCGCTCCTTTTTATCGAGTATGCAGATTCAGTTGAAGAAAATTCAATTTGATGAGAATTGAAAAGTTTTAGATCTAATGTTCGTAGCTTTGTAATAACTGCATCGGTTTTATCGATATTATCATTCACGCGTGAATCCAAAGCTTCCACTCTTCTCATCAAGTGTTCCACCGCTTTGTCCAAATTTTCAATGCGCTTTAATTTTGATTCCAAAGTCGAAACTATAACCTCGAAAACGTTAAAGAGGTATTGCTCTCTGAAAAAAAAGTACCGAAAAGTATTACGATCAAAGAATGAAATTCGTTTTAATTTCAATTAAGAAATTTTCATTTCACTGGAGTAATGCAAAAGTAAGAATGTTCATCCATTGATTCGTTACATCTTAACTATCTCAACAATTAATAGAAATTTCAAAATATGAACAAATTATCAAATTTGATTAATATTAGTTATTATAAAAAGCTACAAAATTAATTCATCTTCTTTAAATAAATTAAACGATATTGATAATCGATACATCATTGCTATAAATGAGGAAAATGTTGCTCTATCTTATATAAAATAGTATCGGATCTAAGATAAAGCTGAATCTGAAACAACTTGCACAGATGTATCCTTTCTCTCGTTACGATGTAAACTGTAATTTTACGCAATCCATAGGTAGGTCAACAGTCGTACTCTCCATGGTTATTACGGTCCTTTCGAATCTTACAAATCTGTAAACTTTATAGTGTAATGCCTAAATTTGTAGAATTTGTATGTAATTGTATGTAATGTAAAATATAACGGCATTGTTGTCATTACTTTTACCACATGTACACGACTACTGAACGATAATCAACATACTTAAATAATTAACATACATATACATTATTAAGAATTACAACATATTTTCGTAAATTTTATTATTTATTCTCTTTTCGTAACGCACACGCGATATTCGTATTCGTATTCGTGTGTGTATTCTCTGGTTTACTCTGGCTTTATTCGTCGAATAAAAATGTAATTTATAATAATAATTATATATAAATATAGTATGTAACATGCAATGATTATAGAATGTAGAATTATAGTAAAATATATACAGAAAGAAAATGACTCGCAAATATTTGCTCACTCGCTTTTACTAAATATACAGATACGATAAATATACCTTGTAAGGAGAGTAGGAAAATGTCCTAATTATTAATTATTCCAACGAGGAGATCTACGTTTACCAGTTTCAATGATTTTCAAATATATTATTGTCAGGATCATGATTTTGAACAACTTTTTCCTACGTATGTTTGGGGCCCTGCTCGGCTGTAGCTTTCGAGATATGTACATATTCGTAAAAATACCTTTGCTACCTTTTATCTTGGTATCGGTTAGGTTGCTGGCAGCTTTGTGTACCGGGCAAGATGATATTACCTATACGTATGTATGCGAGTTTATGGCTCTCGCATAGATAAAGCCAAACTTGTACTGTTTCGCGTTGCAGGATCGCTGGATAGATGATTCCTCCACAGTGAAAGTGAACAACGAAAAACGGAGAGTATTTACACCAGTTCACTGGTGGATGAATACTCCGGATGGACGCTAACATATTCTTGGCGACTGAAATAGTGAATTGTTTAAATAATATATTAGAATCTGTTACTTTTTCGCTAATATTCTAAATCTTCTAAATATTTTCATGTAAATTACAGTTTACGTTGACGTTGTACACCTGTGCTTAAAATACGGATAAATCGAAATTTTGTTCCTTTTTTTCTTCAAATTGATGAACATCTACAATTATTATTAAAATTACACATTGCACATAAGAGCAATCGGCCGAGACCCTGTAGCCTTGTAATTGAAACGCCCGCTCGTTGCAAGTTTGATAGTCCTACGTGCTATAATGAGATTATTCCTACGTAAAAATGAATTAAAAAAATTAATGACAAGTGATTAATAAGAATTATTAGTAAGGAATACTTTTTAAATCCTATTTAACTGATTTGATATGATGAGACGAAACCTTTCATGATCATAAGAATATATAATAGAATGAATAATAGAATATATAATAGAATATATAATAGAAAAGTTTGTGAAGTTATCTTATGTTTACTTTAACCCTTTCCGATAATAAAAATACTTTATGATACTTATCAGCTTCTTTCGGGCAAAGTTATTTTTTATTTTTACAATATAAAAAGTTGAGTTATCTCTTTTAATTCTTTAGAATTACGATATTACAATCATTAATGCCAGATTCATCGAGGAGCGATAAAACAAAGTATCCTCAAAGGTCACATCCATCAAACCCAGTTGTTAGATAAACTTTATGTAAAAATTTTTGATCGAGAGACCTTTACAAACACGACGATACTGCTGCTGCAGTGCGACATGCTCGACGTATCGTCGACTGATTGAAAAATGGTTCACAATTCGATCAACTGTATAGGCAGCTGAGGTTGAGTATTGCTTAAATGCGATCGATGATCGACTATGTCTACTGTCGTAGTTACGATTGGCTGAATGAGAAACAAATATTTATACAAGTATGTATTTGGTGCTGACGAGATTTACTTCTGACTGATTTCTTCACATATACTTGAACGATTCTAACTGAAGAATGAAATTTGAAACGTAATTTTATTGTATTAATTTCTACTTCGTTGCAGCTATTGCCGATTCATCTACAAGTATAGTATGTACGTATGATTATACAAATTATAATAATAAACAGGTCTCGTGTTCCTAAGCCAAAAAAAATCGTTCTCTTTACTTTCCTTCTAATTATCAAATTGTCAGATTAATATTTTATACTTTATCTATATGTAAATGAAGTTGTCTATTATAAAATTCTATCATCTCAAACGTATCGCGTAATTTTAATCGCCTGATATTTCTGTTGTTTCATATTATTTATGCCGACATCGTTATGTAATGTTACCTTAAATAATAATAAGACCTTGTTCTTTCACGAATGCTCCTCTTAAATAAGTCTCAATAAGAATAATTGATATCATAAGCGTAATTATTATAGATATCGGTCCTTCGATTCATAGAAAACAGAAAATGTCGCATATTCTTTCAAATACAATTGTATCATATAAGGTCCATGACGTTGCAAAAAAAAAAAGAGAGAAAGAAGGTTACAATATAAACATACATGATAGAACGCATGTTTTAATTTAATTTATTAAGCTATAACTGTATAATTGTTTTACTTGATCCACATTTTTAACCAGCTTATAACGAAAATGGGCATGAATATTATCGAAATTACTCTAGTGTAAAAGTACTCCGCAGCGAAACCAACGAATAAAAACTAACAACGACTATTGAAAGGTGGAAGCGGAATTACAACGAGCGCTTACAACGGACGACATTCCACAACTGATATCTTCCCGTAAGATTGAAAGAGAAAAGGTAACAAATTACGAGACGAATACCATGATGATTCTAGCGGAACGACTAATGGTAGTAGATGTAACACGTGTATACATATATGTGTCGGAGATGTAGGGATGGCGGGCCTTTCTTTTGGAATTTTGGGAAGATTCCCAATACTTTCGGTTAAACTGTTTGTTTAAGCTGTTCAATATAGTATTATAACAGTGGACTTGAGGTTGAGGTGACACTCGCCGGTCACCGAACGTAGCCACGGTCTCGGGATGAACGTAAAAGTACTAATGTTGAGGGACACACGTTGTATTAACAAACAAGTCCCGAGGCGGGAGCAATAACGGCTCTACGCGAGCCTAGTAACGGTGCCTGGAATTTTGTTGATAACCCTGATCAATATGCAATTGACAAATGTGATCGTGTCAGTCTTTTATTTGTATGATCACCTTGGAGAGTTGATACACAACGTCAAACGATTAGTCTAAAAGATACCGAACGTCATAGCTAACGTCATTTCAAGAATAGCTTATAACTAAATGTTCAAAAAGTTGTCCCGTTGACCGTGGATTCGTTAAACCCGAGAACATTGTTTATTTAAGAGTGACTTTACGTTATACAGTTAAACCTTGTTTAATCAACTCCTGTACATATTACTGTAAATATAAACCTTTGAACAACTATAATGGCTAGTCCTAATGAAGAAACACAAGGCGCCCCAAGAACCAGCACCAACCCAACAAACCCGATTAACCCGACATATGTATACCCCCCCCCCCTCCGTCCATGTATCCTGACATTTACGAATTTCCTACTACGTCGGTCTACAACCTTCGTGTTATTCTTAGGCAACAGAAGCAATATTTATTAAGAACTAATATCGATAAAGTTGTTATGCGTAAAGGTAAGTAAGCGTAAACGTACATATAGTACATAAACGTACATATCATCAAACTTGTAATGAATTTGTCTCTCGTCTCTTTTCGCGTTGCAATCTATTTACATATTATGTTTATTTTTGGTAGAGTCTGACATTGATATATCTACTTCCCGATTGGTATCGATCGCTTAAGATGGATAATCATGAAGACAGTGCGATGCAGGCTTACAAATAAAATGTTTACAGTGAAACTGTTAGAAACTTACAGTTCTAGAAAACTAGATTTAAGTGATTTTTGAATACGTTTAATTTTCTTGTAAAGACTCAACATTTTGAACAATTTTTTCCTATACATGCAAGAGTCTGTCGGCCATAGTTTCCAAGATATTGCGAGCAAAAAAACTATCAACATTTTGAACAATTTTTTCCTATACATGCAAGAGTCTGTCGGCCATAGTTTCCAAGATATTGCGAGCAAAAAAACTATCGATACCATTACCGTGAGTAGTACTGCCTGTAATAATTGTACGTTCGTGGCAGTGTATGCGCTCGTATTAGTTTCCAGCGACCAGATAGAGTGACCTGACCGAAACCTGACGCTTATTCTCTGTTTATTGTGTATACCATATGATGTATACGAACGAAGGTGGGCCGAGACCGGGATACAGCTCCGTGGCCCAACTGCACATGGGAGGTTCTAAGAAATGTCTGTCTGTCTTACAATTCAATTAAAGATGAATATCATTAATGTATTGAGCTTAGCTTCTTTAAAAACCAGTCACCACGAGGAGGTCGGCAACACTTACATAAAATATTTTGTAAAATAATATCAATTATTTGAGTCATAAGTTATGACATGACAGGTATTTTTCTTGCAACCTCGAATACGCAATTGTGCATGGAACCTTTAAACTCACCCAAGACTCTTGTTCATAAACAGAAAATACACTGACACATATGCCACTACGGATGGACAACGGGGTACAAGACAGCTTTTTTACAAATATCTCTGAAAACAAAGTCGAGCTGGAGTAATATATATATTAAAGTTTTTCAAAATGTTGATTTCTACCACATATTTGAGAATCGTCGAAATTGGTAGGGTGAGCTTCTCTATAAATAATTATAAAAATTTTTTTACGCTTGCATATCAAAATATAGGTGTCAACAAGATAACATCCAAGCTCGGATTTAATAAACCGATTCCGAAATAAGTCCATATTTCTTTATCGCAAACTAAAAATGTCCCGTTTCCGTGTGAAGTTGACAAATCGATTATGAAAAATGTACTTTTTCGCACATTTTACTAATTTACAATATAAAAATTAGGATTATCGTGACGCAACGAGTCTCATTTTACAGATTATTTTATTAACTCACAAAGTTCTACTGAAACTTTTTCATGTCCAACAAATAGCGTTCAAGGTATAAAACGATATGTGAAAAAAGGTTGTGTTTTTCGTTTAATCGGTATTTCTTTTATAAAGCATCAGGGGAAAATTGTTTCAAAGTCGCTTTATATAATATGCAAAAATATTTTTACTATCAATTTGTTCCTGAAAAAATATTAATTCAAATGGACTAGAAGGAAAACACTAGTGTATATTCCAGCTAATACGTTACCACATACATTAGAGAGAATATATGGTTTTTCGTATTTGTTATCTTATACTCGTACCACACATACACATGTAAATCTTACGCATGAAAAAGAGAATGATGCGCGCGCGAAGGGAGATGTTGAGTTTTTCTCGTTGACTGTTCATACTATTTTAAATATCGTATTAATATTATGCAATTTGAGTCTGATTGTCGAAATTGTATTGATCTTACGCGCCAAAAGTTATTTGATCTACACAAAAACCGAACTGATCGACTTATTCGAGTTAATCAAGATTAAAGATTTGCTTTTGAAAAATAAAACGTTGTAGATGCTAAAACAAAACAATTTTCTAGACAACCGAGATAATCTCGGTGTAGGCTTCTGCCTACCAGTTTAATTAGACGATTAATTAATTATTAGTTGTGGTTTGTGCAGTGTCGTTAGAAGAAGGTGTATCAAATACAAGAATTAACAGACTCGTTATTGTTGACAAGTTCTTAGCGATAAATGAAATGGTAAATAAATAAAAGAAAAGATAGTTTGGCTAATATGTAATAGACACGTAAGTGGAAAGCGAGATGAGAAGGCAACCAGTATGTAATTTCTAGAAAGAAAGGCAAGGTTTCCAATCAACGATCCGATGAAATTCATAAAATTCTATTACATAAGTGACAAAATATTCTTTAGCAATTCCGCTACTATTATTAAGAATCAAACACCTTTCGCGTTGTTCTGCGAAGTTACGTAAGGGAAAGTTTAGCATGAACCCCAATAGAACGACAACACAAGGCGAGACAACACGACGACGAGGGATTTATAGCTATATACTGCAGATTGTAGATGTATGCTGCTACACGCTGCACGAATTGAGAGGATGGAAAGAGAAAGCGAAAGAAAAAGGCGAGTATAAACCTGTTTCAGTACAATAACGGAAATTCTTGGTTCAATTTCTTACGATTAAAATCATCGGATCAAAGCATTAAACTTAAACCAATTTTATTTGAATCGGCGTTACTTTTATTACCACATTCGTTACAAACAAATAACACATTTTCATTTTCCTAATATTAAGTGGTACAAATTTGCTACGCAAACGAGCAAATCACAATTAAATTGTACTTGTTTCAGAATAACAAATTCCAGAAGAATTATTCGATTTTTTAACTTTTCACCGCGCAAGAAACACAGGAAAGTTGTACGGACAGACTGTCCGTTGGTCTACTACGATTAAGTGAATATGTACACACACACATATATGTTATACACTATATAGCGGGGAAGAGCGGAGAATAGTGCGCGAGCGGATAAGTGATCTGATTAGGGCAAAAATTGTAAAACCTAGTAATTCGCCGTTCGCAAGCCCCATGTTACTCGCGAAGAAGAAGGACGGATCAGACAGATTGTGCGTAGATTTCCGGGCGCTAAATAAAAACACGGTCGCGGATCGGTATCCCTTACCCCTTATTGCTGATCAAATCATGAGATTGCAGAGTGCGAGATACTTCATTAGCTTGGACATGGCCAGTGGATTTCATCAGATTTCTATTCACCCTAACTCCACTGAATATACAGCGTTCGTCACCCCCGACGGTCAATACGAATATGTAACGATTGGGTTGAAAAATGCACCAGTCGTTTTCCAGAGAGCCATTTTCAAAGCCTTAGGCGACCTTGCTTATTCATACGTCGTAGTTTACTTGGATGACGTCTTAATTATCGCTGACTCGGTAGATCAAGCCCTAGAACGATTGAACATCGTATTAGATACCCTTGTAAAAGCCGGATTCTCTTTCAACTTTTCAAAATGTTCTTTTCTAACGACCTCGGTACTCTATTTGGGTTATGTAATTTGTAACGGAGAAGTTCGCCACAACCCGGGTAAAATACACGCCTTAAGCTCTTTACCCGCACCGACACAGCTTCGGCAGCTCATCGGTCTAGCTTCTTATTTTCGAAAATTCGTTCCAAAATTCTCACAAGTAATGAAACCTTTGTATGCACCCACTTCCGGTAACAAGAACATAAATTTGACGGATAAACATGAAAAGATAAGGCAAAAAGTAATTTCTATTCTGACCGATGAACCGGTGCTAATGATATTTGATCCCAATTACCCAATAGAGCTACACACCGACGCTAGTTCAGAAGGCTACGGGGCTATCCTAATGCAGAAGGTCGAAGGTAAAAATAGAGTAGTAGAGTATTACAGCAAAAAGACTAGCCCAACGGAATCTAGATATCATTCCTATGAATTAGAAACGTTAGCAGTCGTAAACACCGTCAAGCATTTTCGCCACTATCTACACGGGCGAGAATTCCTTGTTGTCACTGATTGCAATTCCTTGAAGGCATCCGGCAATAAGGTGCATTTAAATGACAGGATTTACAGGTGGTGGGCTTACCTACAAACTTTTACCTTTGACATTATGTATCGGGAAGGCAGACGAATGGCTCACGTCGATTTTTTTTCGCGGAACCCCGTAGACTCGGATCACCGTACGATCGTCAAAATTGCCGAAAAAGAAATCAATCTGGCCAAAATTTCCGAAGATTGGCTCTTGGCGGAGCAACGTCGCGATCCTCAAATTACGGAAATCGTCGGTAAGTTGCGGAACGACGAGCTTGCGGACGACGTCGCGAATACGTACGAATTACGATCCGGCACCCTGTACCGTAAGATACAAAGGAGAGGCAGAACTCTCTGCTTGCCCATTGTCCCAAGAGGCTTTAGGTGGTCCGTGATCAGCCATGTACACCAGTCAATCATGCACTTAGGATGGGGTAAAACGCTCGAGAAACTGTACGAGTATTATTGGTTCGAGGGAATGGCGAAATACGTTCGCAAATTCGTTGAGAACTGTCATGCTTGTCGAGTTTCAAAGGCTAGTTCAGGCAAAACACAAGCCGAACTACATCCCATACCTAAGACCAGCATACCTTGGCACACGGTTCACATGGATATCACGGGAAAACTAAGTGGTAAAAGCGACTCGAAGGAATATGTCGTTGTGCTGGTCGACGCCTTCACCAAGTTCGTATATTTGCATCATACCCGTAAGATAGACTCCCTAAATACCATTAAAGCGCTTAAGTCCGCTATATTTTTATTCGGTAATCCCTGCCGGGTAATAGCGGACCAGGGAAGATGCTTTACGGGTAAAGATTTCCAAAGTTTCTGTCAAGATAGACACATTAAACTCCACTTAATAGCAGCCGGTGCTAGTAGGGCCAATGGACAAGTGGAGCGTACTATGAGCACCTTAAAAAATAAGTTTTCGACGGTAGAAACGACCGGGCGAACGTGGCAAGACGCGATTGGCGAGATACAGCTAGCCTTGAATTGCACCACCAATCGTGTAACTAAATCAAGTCCACTGGAGTTATTAATTGGCAAGGCAGCAAGGCCCTACGGTTTATCGTTGCCTGATAGTGTCGAGGAAAAGGAAGTAGACATCTCCAGTGTAAGACAACAGGCGATACAGAACATGGAGACTTGCGCTAGCTATGATAAAGACAGGTTCGACAAAACGAAAGCCAAGGTAGTTAGGTTTAACCTTGGTGACTTTGTATTACGAAAAAATGAGGAAAGGAACCAAACGAAGTTGGACCCGAAATTCAGGGGTCCATTCGTGATAGCAGAGATTTTGGAAGGGGACCGATATACTTTAAAGACCTTAGACGGTAAACGGACATACAAGGACAGTCGTGACAAACTAAGAAAAATGCCAAATAGTTGCGTTCCTGCTGAGGTGGACGTCTGCGACGATGACAGCGACGGTGGTAATAACGATGCGAGTACACGGACCTCAGAGGATCATTAATACCACGTTGTGGCCGTGCATCCAGTGTGGTGCTCTGTGCCTTCGTAATATGTCCAGTGGGACACTCTGCGCCTTCGTAATATGTCCAGTGGGACACTCTGCGCCTTCGTAATACGTCCAGTGGGACACTCTGCGCCTTCGTAATACGTCCAGTGGGACACTCTGCGCCTTCGTAATACGTCCAGTGGGACACTGCGCCTTCGTAATACGTCCAGTGAGACACTCTGCGCCTTCGTAATACGCCCAACGTGGTAACACGATCTAACAATCTGAGATTCACCCGTGTACGAAATCGAAAATGATCTGTCGTGTCGTTGCGGTCTGACTGGTGACTCACAGAATGCAACTAGCACTTCGAAATACAAACTATGACACTACTAATTTGAGTTCTCTTTCATTTCTTTGCTTGTTAAACCTTCGAACAAAATCTTGCTGCCGAACTGGACCCTTGACATATTTGGAACATTTAACTGAATGGTAGATAATATCAGTTACAACGAGTCTAATGTTAAAAAAAAAAAAAACTCTGTATTTTAGCTGCACACGAGGACGTGTGACAGTCAGAATGGCCGTGTCGGAGATGAAAGGAAAGCCGAAGCCATTCCTTGGAAATTTTGGGAACATCTTCTAGTAGTCTAGCCTGGATTTTATCATAGCTCTAATTGTTCGAGATTTGTGATATCAAGATTGGGTTCGAGGCGACAATTGGTCGCCGAACGTAGCCACGGTCACGGGATGTACTCAGGCAGAAACTGCCTAGCAACGGCGTTTGGAATTTTCTCGATGCTTTCAACGAGCCTGCCTAACAACGGCGTTTGGAACTTTCTCGATGCTTCCAACGAGTCTGCCTAACAACGGCGTTTGGAACCTTCTCGATGCTTCCAAACGGGTATAGAAAAACAAAATGCAATCGTACAGCGAGAATGATCTCGACGAGGCTGGCATTCGTCTTGTGACTGCTTTGGAGAGTGACACGTCGTGTTTCTGTGCTTAAGATCAGTCTACGCTCAGTAAGGAGTCATCCCGTTGATCGTGGATTCGTTTGAACTGAAAATTATTGTTTATAACGATTATTAACTTATTGTTTGTAAATCATATTATTCATTGAACTTACTATCCGTTAAACGTATTATTCATTAGCTTTATTATTTGTTAGACTTATTAATCGTTTAACTTATTATCCACTAACTTTATTATTTGTTAAACTTATTATTCGTTCAATTTATTTTCCACTATCTTTATTATTTGTTAAGCTTATTATTCACTAGACTTATTATTTGTTAATCTTTGTAGTAGACTTGTTTTCCCGTGATATCCATGTGAACCGTGTGCCAAGGTATGCTGGTCTTAGGTATGGGATGTAGTTCGGCTTGTGTTTTGCCTGAACTAGCCTTTGAAACTCGACAAGCATGACAGTTCTCAACGAATTTGCGAACGTATTTCGCCATTCCCTCGAACCAATAATACTCGTACAGTTTCTCGAGCGTTTTACCCCATCCTAAGTGCATGATTGACTGGTGTACATGGCTGATCACGGACCACCTAAAGCCTCTTGGGACAATGGGCAAGCAGAGAGTTCTGCCTCTCCTTTGTATCTTACGGTACAGGGTGCCGGATCGTAATTCGTACGTATTCGCGACGTCGTCCGCAAGCTCGTCGTTCCGCAACTTACCGACGATTTCCGTAATTTGAGGATCGCGACGTTGCTCCGCCAAGAGCCAATCTTCGGAGATTTCGGCCAGATTTTGAACGGGAGATAGTTACGTTGCTATAGTTTAAGAATGAGTCTACAACGCGTAGACTATTTTCATTTTCTTCCCCTACGAGATCTGACGAGATAAAGAGACGAACAAGAAATTGCATATTATATTATTATTAACAGATGTAATACAATCATAGACAGAGAAAATGATTATGCGTGCTTGCTCCCAGGTTATAATCGAATTTTCGCAGTATTGTTAGTTCGATGTCACCGTCCTAGAATTCTAATACATAATATTGGAATTCCAATATCGCACCGCATCAGGTTTGCCGCTTTATTCAGCTTTTATTCGTCACAATCCTTCGATTAAACTTTCTTTACTCCACTCAGCTCCAAGATAAGTGTTACTCTTTCTTTTATACTGATTCTATATCTTGAGGTTAACACGAACATGAAATAAGAGAAGGCGAGTAAATGGTATATACAAATGTGCTTGAATTACGAAGCTTTTCATTAACAATTAAAAAATTTGCCTTGAGATGTTTCAGCCACGTTATCCATATTAACAAATCCTTCCTGTATTTTGAACGTTAAGAGCGGCAATTTAATCGATTTAGCTTCCACTGACACAGCGTGGAATCACTTTCGACTAAAAGTACGACATCTGTCCTAAACACGCGAAAACCTATCTTGACGGGTGTGTCGCAGAAATTGTTCAGTAACGAAAAAAGATCAACCGCATTCCTCCAAATGGAACAACACCTTTCTGAATACAATAATTGATCTGTCTTGTAGACACTTATAAGAAATTATTAAAGTATCTATGGGCTATTTAGAAAGTACAAATAGCTGACAGACGAAATACCTGAAGGCGTTCAAGAGCATGAAGAGTATAATGCGCTTCAAATTGCCGACATACCTCTAATTGCGGTGAACTGAATATTTCAGCCAAAATATGAACAACTGCATATACATTGGATTTGGACGGGACCGGAGTTGATATAGCGTAAACCGGCCGATGTACGCAGTATTTGGCAGCAAATATGCAGCATAACACACATCTAATTGTCGACATATCTGAAATAGAAGCGGAGATATGTTGATTTGAATATTTAAGACAGAATCTGTAAAGCAGTAACTACGCTAAATTTGACAGGGAATAGAGTCGATATAGCGTAAACCAGATGATGTGTGCTGTATTTGGTAGAAATTGTGGATTATAACGCGCATCGAATTATAGACATATCAGTAATAGTATCGGAAATACGTCAAATGGATTTTGAAGCCTGCATATGCAGTACTGCAATAACATTGGATTTGACCTCGACCCGAGTTGACATAATGTAAACAGGAGCAGGACCGCTGTATTTGGCAGCAAATGTGGATTATAATCCGCATCGAATTGTCGACATACCACCAATAGCAGCGGAGATACGCTTAATTGAATACTAAAGCCTAAATGTGGAAAACTGAAAATACAAAGGATTTGGCGGTGACCGGGGTTGATATAGCAAAAACCGACTGATGCGCGCTGTATATGGCAGGAAATGTGTAGTAATACGCGCATCAAATTGTCGATATATCAGCAATTGCAACCGAGATACATTCAAATGAATATTCAAGCCTGAATACGCCGAACTGTAATATCACTGTTATTTGACATCGAACAGAGTTGACATAGCGTAAACAGGAGCACGTGCGCTACATTTGGCAGTAAATGAGGAGTACAACTCTCATCGAATTGTCCACATACCACCAATAGCAGCGGAGATACGTTGAATTGAATACTTAATCCTTAATATGCAGAACTGCAATGACAGTGAGTTGGCGATAGACCAGAATTGACATAGCAAAAACCTGCTGATGCGCGCTGTATTTGGCAGCAAATGAGGAGTATAACGCGCATTGGTTCGTCGACATACCACCAAGAACAGCGGAGATACGTTTAGTTGGAATACTTAAGCCTAAATATGCAAAACTGCAATTGCAAACGATTTCGCAGGAACCTGGGTTGACATAGTGAAAACCGGGTGATACGAGCTGTATTTAGCAGCAAATATGGAGTAGAACGCGCATAGAATTGTCGACATATCTCCAATATAAACGGAGATACGTTCAAATGAATGCTTACTGCTAAATATGCTACACTGTAATTACTATGGATTTCAGAGCACACAGAGTTGACATTGCACAAACCGGTTGATGTGCGCCGTATTTGGCAGCAAATTTGGAGTAGACCGCTCACCGAATTGTCCACATATCTCCTATGGAAACGGGGAAGCGTTCAATTCAATATTTAAGGCAGAATCAGCAAAATTGCAATTGCGCTGGATTTGACAGAGCACAGATTTGACATAGCGCAAACTAGCTCAAGGGCGCTGTATTTGGCACCAAATGTGGAGTATAACGCGCATCGAATTGTGGACATATCTCCAATGGAAACGGACATACGTTTAACTGAACACTAAATACAGAATATGCTAATCAGCAATTACGCTTGATTTGACAGAGAACAGAGTTGACACAGCGCAAACCGGTTGAAAGGCGCGGTATTTTGCAGCGAATGAGGAGTATATCGCGCATGAAATTGTCGACATACCACCAATAGCAGCGGAGATGCGTTTAATTGAATATTGAATGCTGAATATGCATACTGCAATAACATTGGATTTGACCTCGACTCGAGTTGATATAATGTAAACAGCACATAATGCATATAATGTAAAACGCGCATCGAATTGCCGACATATCTCCAATGAAACGTTCAATTGAGTATTTAAGACAGAATCTGCAAAATTGCAATTACAATGAATATGGGAGGGACGTAAGTTGAAATAGCGCTAACTGGCTGATGCGCGCTGTATTTGGCAGCGAATGCGGAGTATTCAGGCCATTCACCGCGGGCAGACGGACACCAGATATCCGCTCATCCTTACTGCGTACCCTCAATAGTCTTAAGGACCCGTCATAAATCCGAGTAATTTGCTAGCTAAGGTCCTTCAGACCGAACAAATATCTTTTTTTTATTACTTTTTAACGACTATTGTCTACTACGGCTTGACAAGGGAAAGCTAGTTTTTCTCACGTACGGTGCTTCCTACTAGCAACTCTCTATCGAGGGCGGCTAAGACCTTCCTAATCCACCAACCTTCGTTTATCCAATCAGAAGCAATGTATACTGCCCTCACTTTCCTGACCAAAATGTCATGATCAAATCCGATGGTCTCGCGCCCTAGACACCCCCATCGCTAGCTTTCCTCCTACTCAGCATCGTCGCCCAACTTTACTTGTCCTACACCGCAGGAAAAGTCAACGACTTGTCCTACACCGCAGGGAAAGTCAACCACTTGTCCTACACCGCTGGGAAAATCAACTACTTCTTCGACACCGTTAGAAAAGTCAACTACTGCTTCTACACCGTTAGAAGGGTCAACTTTCAACGTCGAAGTGTAACATCTAAATCTAACGCTATGTAAATTAACATACTAAATTCAACTATAACAGCCTTGTTCTATTGTACATCTATATTATCTTCGTGCGCCAATGTGTCATCTCGGAATTGTATCTACTCAACAGTGTAACTTAAGTGTTGGAAATAAAACCCCTATTCTCACCCCTATTATCTTAACGGAAATCAGGGGATCGATCTACTCGTGCTGTCGATTATTATAATCGTAGCGGGAATTTACGACTCCCGTTGACGCCTCTCCTCACGATTGCGTCTCTTCGCGATTGGTCGAAATTACAATATGTATATAACATTGAATAAGCCTACCAATAACCGACCTGCGATTTGAACAAACTAATTAAGAAATTACTACACAACCTAACAATTAAGCAAGAATAACCTATGATTCGACAACTCGGCGAAGAATAAACCATGATTCGAAAACTTAACCAATAACACTCAGGATAAAATAAAATAAATAACATCGATTAGTAAACTGATGGAAATGTCACAGTACGATTCGAAAACCTACCCAATAACAATCAGTATAAAATAAAATAAATAATATCGATTAATAAACTACACTAGACGTGAGCCGATCAAATAAATCAAGAATAAGAAGGATTATATACGTCAAATTAGCAAAATAAAGGGAAAGCAACAAGAGGAAGATATACTGCAATCAATTAACGAAGATGGAATATGTAAAATACAAAATAAGAAAATAAAAAAAGGAAGAATTTAAAATCATTGAGTAAAACTAACCAATGAATTGAACGAGCCGCGAACCGAACAAATAAATCAAGAAATAAGAACAATCACATACAACGTAATAGTAAGGGAGAATAAACGGAACAATAGGAGGACACATTTTGATTAATCTACAAGTATAAAATATGTAAAATGATTGAAGAAACTAATTAATAAACAGTACAAGCCGTAAACTGCCCCGATGATTCAAAAATAAGAATGACTACAGAAAGGAAATAATTGATACAACAGGAATACATATTTTTAATTAACAAATACAAGGAATAAAATAGATAAAATATTAACGACTAAGCAAACCTGTTAACAAATCAAGCGATTAAGAACAGTTAACACCACAACAAACTTGGAGATTTACATACAGAAATTCTACCGTCAAGTATAAATATTTCTGTAAATCACATTAAACAAATAATAACCTAGTAAACATTAGAAATAAAACTGTCAATACTATGTAACAAATCCAAAATTATCACATTACAAAATAATATATGTATATATGAAATCAAATAATTAACAGTCTAACGAATACATAACCTAAAATATACAATACTACATTATTAAAGAATTTTATATGAAAACCACACTGTCAGAAATATATATGTGTGTGTGTGTTCTACACTATTAAATCAAAGAATTAGTAATCTAGTAAACATAAAATAAAATACATAATTAAGACTAGCCAACATTTCAGTAAATTTAAAGAACTATATATGAAAACTACATTACGAAACATACATGTATATATATTTCAAACCAAGCTACTAATAATCTAAATGAACATAAAAGAAATAGAATACACAATATAACACTATTGAAGCTAACTAACATTCGAACAACCTTAAAGAATTTTATAAAAAACAACACTGTCAGAAATATGTATATGTGTGTGCTTTATATTATTGAATCGAACACTCAATAACATAATAATTATAAATATACAAATCATGAAAACACATTATTAACATTAACTAACATTTTAAAATTAAATACATCCTATTATGAAATACAAATATATATATATATATATATATATATATATATATATATATATATATATATATATATATATATATATACATATATGTCGGGGTGAGATTGGAATTTTGGGCGCGTGACAATTCTTCACGTGAGTTATCCATTGTTTAACACAACTAAGATTATATTTTCACGTATACACAAGTCTACTACAAAGATTAACAAATAATAAGTCTAGTGAATAGTAAACTTAACAAATAATGAAGTTAGCGGAAAATAAATTGAACGAATAATAAATTAAACAAATAATAAAGTTAGTGGATAATAAGTTGAATGGTTAGTAAGTCTAACAAATAATAAAGCTAATGAATAATACGTTTAACGGATAGTAAGTTCAATGAATAATATGATTTACAAACAATAAGTTAATAATCGTTATAAACAATAATTTTCAGTTCAAACGAATCCACGATCAACGGGATGACTCCTTACTGAGCGTAGACTGATCTTAAGCACAGAAACACGACGTGTCACTCTCCAAAGCAGTCACAAGACGAATGCCAGCCTCGTCGAGATCATTCTCGCTGTACGATTGCATTTTGTTTTTCTATACCCGTTTGGAAGCATCGAGAAGGTTCCAAACGCCGTTGTTAGGCAGACTCGTTGGAAGCATCGAGAAAGTTCCAAACGCCGTTGTTAGGCAGGCTCGTTGGAAGCATCGAGAAAATTCCAAACGCCGTTGCTAGGCAGTTTCTGCCTGAGTACATCCCGTGACCGTGGCTACGTTCGGCGACCAATTGTCGCCTCGAAACCAATCTTGATATCACAAATCTCGAACAATTAGAGCTATGATAAAATCCAGGCTAGACTACTAGAAGATGTTCCCAAAATTTCCAAGGAATGGCTTCGGCTTTCCTTTCATCTCCGACACGGCCATTCTGACTGTCACACGTCCTCGTGTGCAGCTAAAATACAGAGTTTTTTTTTTTTAACATTAGACTCGTTGTAACTGATATTATCTACCATTCAGTTAAATGTTCCAAATATGTCAAGGGTCCAGTTCGGCAGCAAGATTTTGTTCGAAGGTTTAACAAGCAAAGAAATGAAAGAGAACTCAAATTGGTAGTGTCATAGTTTGTATTTCGAAGTGCTAGTTGCATTCTGTGAGTCACCAGTCAGACCGCAACGACACGACAGATCATTTTCGATTTCGTACACGGGTGAATCTCAGATTGTTAGATCGTGTTACCACGTTGGGCGTATTACGAAGGCGCAGAGTGTCTCACTGGACATATTACGAAGGCGCAGTGTCCCACTGGACGTATTACGAAGGCACAGAGTGTCCCACTGGACGTATTACGAAGGCGCAGAGTGTCCCACTGGACGTATTACGAAGGCGCAGAGTGTCCCACTGGACATATTACGAAGGCGCAGAGTGTCCCACTGGACATATTACGAAGGCACAGAGCACCACACTGGATGCACGGCCACAACGTGGTATTAATGATCCTCTGAGGTCCGTGTACTCGCATCGTTATTATCACCGTCGCTGTCATCGTCGCAGACGTCCACCTCAGCAGGAACGCAACTATTTGGCATTTTTCTTAGTTTGTCACGACTGTCCTTGTATGTCCGTTTACCGTCTAAGGTCTTTAAAGTATATCGGTCCCCTTCCAAAATCTCTGCTATCACGAATGGACCCCTGAATTTCGGGTCCAACTTCGTTTGGTTCCTTTCCTCATTTTTTCGTAATACAAAGTCACCAAGGTTAAACCTAACTACCTTGGCTTTCGTTTTGTCGAACCTGTCTTTATCATAGCTAGCGCAAGTCTCCATGTTCTGTATCGCCTGTTGTCTTACACTGGAGATGTCTACTTCCTTTTCCTCGACACTATCAGGCAACGATAAACCGTAGGGCCTTGCTGCCTTGCCAATTAATAACTCCAGTGGACTTGATTTAGTTACACGATTGGTGGTGCAATTCAAGGCTAGCTGTATCTCGCCAATCGCGTCTTGCCACGTTCGCCCGGTCGTTTCTACCGTCGAAAACTTATTTTTTAAGGTGCTCATAGTACGCTCCACTTGTCCATTGGCCCTACTAGCACCGGCTGCTATTAAGTGGAGTTTAATGTGTCTATCTTGACAGAAACTTTGGAAATCTTTACCCGTAAAGCATCTTCCCTGGTCCGCTATTACCCGGCAGGGATTACCGAATAAAAATATAGCGGACTTAAGCGCTTTAATGGTATTTAGGGAGTCTATCTTACGGGTATGATGCAAATATACGAACTTGGTGAAGGCGTCGACCAGCACAACGACATATTCCTTCGAGTCGCTTTTACCACTTAGTTTTCCCGTGATATCCATGTGAACCGTGTGCCAAGGTATGCTGGTCTTAGGTATGGGATGTAGTTCGGCTTGTGTTTTGCCTGAACTAGCCTTTGAAACTCGACAAGCATGACAGTTCTCGACGAATTTGCGAACGTATTTCGCCATTCCCTCGAACCAATAATACTCGTACAGTTTCTCGAGCGTTTTATCCCATCCTAAGTGCATGATTGACTGGTGTACATGGATGATCACGGACCACCTAAAGCCTCTTGGGACAATGGGCAAGCAGAGAGTTCTGCCTCTCCTTTGTATCTTACGGTACAGGGTGCCGGATCGTAATTCGTACGTATTCGCGACGTCGTCCGCAAGCTCGTCGTTCCGCAACTTACCGACGATTTCCGTAATTTGAGGATCGCGACGTTGCTCCGCCAAGAGCCAATCTTCGGAAATTTTGGCCAGATTGATTTCTTTTTCGGCAATTTTGACGATCGTACGGTGATCCGAGTCTACGGGGTTCCGCGAAAAAAAATCGACGTGAGCCATTCGTCTGCCTTCCCGATACATAATGTCAAAGGTAAAAGTTTGTAGGTAAGCCCACCACCTGTAAATCCTGTCATTTAAATGCACCTTATTGCTGGATGCCTTCAAGGAATTGCAATCAGTGACAACAAGGAATTCTCGCCCGTGTAGATAGTGGCGAAAATGCTTGACGGCGTTTACGACTGCTAACGTTTCTAATTCATAGGAATGATATCTAGATTCCGTTGGGCTAGTCTTTTTGCTGTAATACTCTACTACTCTATTTTTACCTTCGACCTTCTGCATTAGGGTAGCCCCGTAGCCTTCTGAACTAGCGTCGGTGTGTAGCTCTATTGGGTAATTGGGATCAAATATCATTAGCACCGGTTCATCGGTCAGAATAGAAATTACTTTTTGCCTTATCTTTTCATGTTTATCCGTCAAATTTATGTTCTTGTTACCGGAAGTGGGTGCATACAAAGGTTTCATTACTTGTGAGAATTTTGGAACGAATTTTCGAAAATAAGAAGCTAGACCGATGAGCTGCCGAAGCTGTGTAACAGTCGTCGGTGCGGGTAAAGAGCTTAAGGCGTGTATTTTACCCGGGTTGTGGCGAACTTCTCCGTTACAAATTACATAACCCAAATAGAGTACCGAGGTCGTTAGAAAAGAACATTTTGAAAAGTTGAAAGAGAATCCGGCTTTTACAAGGGTATCTAATACGATGTTCAATCGTTCTAGGGCTTGATCTACCGAGTCAGCGATAATTAAGACGTCATCCAAGTAAACTACGACGTATGAATAAGCAAGGTCGCCTAAGGCTTTGAAAATGGCTCTCTGGAAAACGACTGGTGCATTTTTCAACCCAATCGTTACATATTCGTATTGACCGTCGGGGGTGACGAACGCTGTATATTCAGTGGAGTTAGGGTGAATAGGAATCTGATGAAATCCACTGGCCATGTCCAAGCTAATGAAGTATCTCGCACTCTGCAATCTCATGATTTGATCAGCAATAAGGGGTAAGGGATACCGATCCGCGGCCGTGTTTTTATTTAGCGCCCGGAAATCTACGCACAATCTGTCTGATCCGTCCTTCTTCTTCGCGAGTAACATGGGGCTCGCGAACGGCGAATTACTAGGTTTTACAATTTTTGCCCTAATCAGTTCACTTATCCGCTCGCGCACTATTCTCCGCTCTTCCCCGCTAAGTCTGTAAGGACTTCCCTGTACGGTGACATTAGGGTCAATCAACCGAATTTCTAACTGGCCCGTACTCACACGCGTCCGCTGGAAACCCGTAATAAATGACTCTTTGAATTTTTCGAGAACAGAGATCAATCGATCTTTGTCGTTACCAACTACATCAGTGTTGATCTCGTTAATGTTGACCGCATCTTCCGCGACTTTGCTACAGGCATTAACCATTTTTGTCTTGCAAATATCGACGCTATTTCGTGTAATATTCACGTCAAAACCTTGGCTCAAAATTTCACGACCAATCATGATATCGTATTTTAAGTAGCTATCAGCAAGGACATGAAAAGTTATCTCCAGTGTAAAACCGTCAATACATACAGTGGACAAGATCTGAAATGTACTGTTAACTCAAGTATTTCCTATACCTCGCATTACTACTACATCAGTCGTTCGTTTGCCAGAAAATTTCGAAGATATAGATTCTTTAATTAACGAGCATTCGGCTCCGGAATCGAAACAAAATGGGTACGACTCACCCAGATGACTTAAACTACCAGCTGGAGACTCCACCATGCAGGAGTCGACTCGTCGTTCGTTCTTGGAGCCGGGTTTTCTGTGCTGCAGTAGCGGACAATCAGGTGCGATATGGCCCTCCGCCTTACACTTGATGCAAACCACCTGGGGCGATGTTGCCGGTCGTCTTCCTTCCGGGCGTTGTGTATTTCCTCGCTGCTCTTTCTGCATCCTACTGCGGCACTCCGCTATTCTGTGTCCGTGTTTACCACAGTAGAGGCACTTCACGTGGTGGGCCGACGGCTTGTGTCTTTTGGCTTCAGGGCCCGTGGAGGTGTCGCTCGTCGAAAATACGGGCATCTTCGCGAAAGCAATAGCTCTCATTTCGTCTAAAAATTGGTCCTTGGTCTTGATATCCTTCATGGCTGCTATCTCTTCGATACGCTGATCCCGTGAGCTCAGGTGACAAAGAACGGTAGCGTTGATTATTTCAGCCATAGTGGCATTTTGCCACTTCGTCTCCAGGAGGGAACGGAGACGGATGGCGTACGCAGCCATGTTTTCGTCCTCTTGTGGTGGTTCCCTGAGCGTCTTCATTAGCGTCGAGGTTGCCGTATCTTTGCTACCAAAACGTGTAATGAAAAGTACCCTAAACGTTGGCCAGGTAAGCCCTTCGCCGGTCACTATCTGCGTGAGCCAATGCGCTGCACGACCCTCTAGAGCACTATTTAAAACAGAAACTAGTGCACTGTCTTGCAGAGGATTACCCTTCATAAGCAGGTCCACAGTCGTGCACCATGCGGCTGGATCGGCGCCCACGATCGCGGGGTTAAAACGTGGTAGCACGATGTTCTTAGGTTCCACACTTGACTTCGGCGCCAGCGTCTGAATTAACTCGCGCATGATGGCCATATGTTCTTGTGTTGTCATAATCGGCACTGATCCCACTTCTGATGTCGGGGTGAGATTGGAATTTTGGGCGCGTGACAATTCTTCACGTGAGTTATCCATTGTTTAACTCAACTAAGATTATATTTTCACGTATACACAAGTCTACTACAAAGATTAACAAATAATAAGTCTAGTGAATAATAAACTTAACAAATAATGAAGTTAGCGGAAAACAAATTGAACGAATAATAAATTAAACAAATAATAAAGTTAGTGGATAATAAGTTGAATGGTTAGTAAGTCTAACAAATAATAAAGCTAATGAATAATACGTTTAACGGATAGTAAGTTCAATGAATAATATGATTTACAAACAATAAGTTAATAATCGTTATAAACAATAATTTTGAGTTCAAACGAATCCACGATCAACAGGATGACTCCTTACTGAGCGTAGACTGATCTTAAGCACAGAAACACGACGTGTCACTCTCCAAAGCAGTCACAAGACGAATGCCAGCCTCGTCGAGATCATTCTCGCTGTACGATTGCATTTTGTTTTTCTATACCCGTTTGGAAGCATCGAGGAGGTTCCAAACGCCGTTGTTAGGCAGACTCGTTGGAAGCATCGAGAAAGTTCCAAACGCCGTTGTTAGGCAGGCTCGTTGGAAGCATCGAGAAAATTCCAAACGCCGTTGCTAGGCAGTTTCTGCCTGAGTACATCCCGTGACCGTGGCTACGTTCGGCGACCAATTGTCGCCTCGAACCCAATCTTGATATCACAAATCTCGAACAATTACAGCTATGATAAAATCCAGGCTAGACTACTAGAAGATGTTCCCAAAATTTCCAAGGAACGGCTTCGGCTTTCCTTTCATCTCCGACATATATATATATATATATATATATATATATATATATATATATATATATATATATATATATATATATATATATATTTCCGTTTACAACGGAAATCCCCAGAAGAAGTTGCACGCCAAGTCTTTGGTACCATTTGATCCCATTTCTAATTGTGGTGGCATAAGAGACCATTTGGTGGGAATAGTCTATACCACACTTTCCGTCCTTATATTCAGCAACAGCTGGTGCTTTTAGTGTTGCGAACAAACGAAACGAGAGATCATTCTTGAGATTCCTTTGGAAACACGCGTGGCAGCCATCGTGCCACTCGTACGTTGTTGTTTATTTGGACGATGCTTAAATTATTGCCAACCCCATAGATAAAGCTCTAGAAAGATCGTACACCGTATTAAATACCCGCGTAAATGCCGGACTTTCATCTAATTTTCTAAATGCTCTTTCCTAAACATATCGGTACTGTATTTGGGACATGTAATTCATAACGGAGAAGTCCGCCCCAACCCGGGTGGAATGCAAACCTTGAGTTCTTTACCTGAACCAACGACCGTCACACGGCATAGACACTTCATAGGTTTAGTTTCTTACTTCCGGAATTCGTTTCTAAATTTTCACAGGTAATGAAATCTCTATGCACACTTACTTCCGGTAACAAAAACATAACTTGGACAGATAAACGCGAAAGGATGGGTGAAAAGGTAATTTCCGTCCTGATTGATGCTTTGGTGTTAACGATATTTGACCCTAATTATCCGATAGGATTACGTACTGACGCTAGTTTGGGTATATATGGGGTTACTTTAACGCATAAGGTTGAAGGTAAAAACAGGGTAGTGGAATATTACAGCAAAAGAACTAGCCCCGCGGAATCTAGGCATCATTCATCTGGAATAGAGACGTTAGCAGTTGTTAAACGCTGATAAACATTTTCGTCACTATTTACAGGATCGAGAATTTCATGTTGTTACTGATTATAATTCCTTGAAGTCATCTAGAAACGGGGTGAATTTAAATGACAGGGTTTACAGGTGGTAGGCTTGCTTACAAACTTTTACTTTTGACATTATGTATCAAGAAGGCAAACGAGAGGCCCATGTAGATTTCTTCTCGCGAAACCCCGTAGACTTGGATCACCGTACGATCAACAAAGTCGTAGAGTAGGAAATCAATCCGACTGAAATCTCCGAAAATTGGCTATTAGCGGGATAACGTCGCGACCCCCAAATTCCCGAGATCGTCAACAAATTGCAAAACGAGGAGCTCACGGAAAATATCGCGAATACGTATGAATTACGGTCCGGTACCCTTCATCGTAAGATACAGAGAAAAGGAAGAACTCTCTGCTTGCTCATTGTCCCTAGAGGTTTTAGGTGGTCCGTTATTATCCATGCGCACCAGTCCATTATGCACTTAGGTTGGGATGAAACGCTTGAGAAACTGTACGAGTATTACTGGTTCGAAGGAATGGTGAAATATGTTCGTAAATTCGTAAAGAACTCTCATGCTTGCCAGGTTTCGAAGGCTAGTTCAGGTAAAATACGAGCTGAATTACATCCTATACCTAAGACCAGCATACCTTGGCATACAGTTCACGTGGACATAACGGGCAAACTATGCGGTAGAAGTGATTCGAAAGAATATGTCATTATTTTGGTTGACGTCTTCACTAAATTCACATATCTGCATCATGCTCGTAAAATAGATTCCCTTAGTATCGTTAAAACATTTAAGTATGCTATATTTTTATTCGGGAGTCCTTGCTGGATGATTGGACAATAGCGGATCAAGAGAGGTGTTCTACGGGTGAAGAACAGGTAGAGCGTATTATGGGTACGTTGAAAATTATGTTCACAATCATAGGAACGACCGGGCGACCGTAGCTAGATGCGATTGGCAAAATACAGTTGGTTTCGAATTGCACCACCAGCCGCGTGACTAGATGGAGCCCACTGGAACTCTTGATCGGTAAAACAGCAAGATCCTACGGCTTGTCCCTACTCGACAATATCGAAGAAAGAGAAGTAGGTATCTCCGATGTAAGACAGCAGGCAATAAAGAATATAGAGACTAGCGCTAAGTATGATAAAGATAGATTCGACAATACTAAAGCTAAAGTAGTTAGGTTTAATCTTGGTGATTTTCTATTACGTAAGAATGAGGAAAGAAGTCAAACTAAGTTAGATCCAAAATTTAAGGGTCCATTTGTAATAGCACAGATTTTGGAAGGAGATAGGTATATCTTGAAAACATTAGACGACAAACGTTCATACAAATATAGTCATGATCGGTTGCGAAAAATATCAGGTAGTTGTATTCCTTCGGAATTTGACGTCGATAGTGATGGCAACAACAGTGACTATGACGATATGAGTAGCCTGATCTCGGAAGATCATTAGCACTATGGCCACTAGCAGAGCAATGTGAGAAAGCTCGTCGGGTCCAGAACTCGGAGCGACAATGTGATAAATCTCGTCGTGTCCAGAACTCGGGGCGACAATGTGATAAAGCTTGTCGGGTCCAGAACTCGGGGCGACAATGTGGTAAAGCTCATCGGGTCTCGAACTCGGGGCGACAATGTTGTAAAACTCTATGCGGTCGTGCGATCTAGAGATTCATTTGAGTACGAAATCGAGAATGGTCCATCATGCCATTACGATCCGACTGATAATTCACAGAATGCAACTAGCACTTTGAATACTAATTATAACGTTACAAATATTTATTCTCTTTTATTTCTTCCGTTGTCAAACCTCCGAACGAAATTTGTTGTCGTACTAGACCCTTGGCTTATTTGGACATTTAGTTAAATTGTAAATAATGTCAGTTGCATCGAATCTAATGCAAGAAAACACGATATTTTAGATACACCCGAGGACGAGTGATTGTCAGGATGGCCGTCTCGGAGATGAAAGAACATCGGAGCCTTCCCTTTGGAACTCCGGGAAAATCCCTTAACACCGTAATCTAGAGTCTATCATAGGCGTAATTAAACAATTGTCATCATTCGATCCGATTGCATTTGTTCGAGATTTGTGATAATGAGCTTGGGCTCGAGGCGCCAGCCAGTCGCCGAACGTAGCCGCGGTCACGAGATGAACGCTTTGTCTGGCAGAGGCGTGGAGTAATTCTATAGCTCTCCTTAAAAAGGAAATAATGGCAACACTGGACAGTAAACATTCCAACGGTCTCTGTCCCGTAGCTTGCCACTTGCAGACCCTATTCTTCAAGTAAGATGATTGCCAGATGTCGATGCGTTTCCACAGTACACGTTCAGCTTTCACTCGAGGGCGGCTAGCATCTTTTTCTAACCACCGATATGGAGATTGACCAATTAGCAGCTACGCCAATTCCCCTTACTTTCTGAACGAAGACTATCCTCAACGAATCCGATGATCTCGTGTCCTTAGACACACCCCATCATAGTTTTCCTCTGCAGCATCATCGCGTCGAAAAGTCATTCTCTCGCGAGATCGTATTAGTGACTTATTTAGCGTCTGTACGCTCGGTGGATATTCCCCGTTTTAACAATGAGTCCGACTTAGATTTTACGGGCACGTTCATCCATCACCCCGTTGACCGCGGATTCGTTATTGAACCTAGGATCATTATCATTAGTTTCTCGAGTGTCTAATTGCCACGGTTGCTTGTCCAATTCTATAATAATCGTATCTGCACTAGTCAATGTCTTCTGTATTGCTTATCGACAATGCGTAAACCAAACGACGATTCGTTTCACGCCCCTAATTCTAATTCCAAGGTAAACCCAACATACTTTTATATTCGTATTTCATAATGTAACTTCATATAGAATTTATTTAATTTTAAAATGTTAGTTAATGCTAGTTTTTGATAACATATATATATATATGTTTCACAATATGATTTTAAGTTTATCCGAATGTTGATTAGTTTCGATAGTATAAAGTCATGTATATTATTTCTTTTATACCTTTTATTTTTATGTATATATATATTTGTATTTATAATTTCATAATATAATTTCATATAGAATTTATTTAATTTTAAAATGTTAGTTTATTTTACTTATTTAAAACATTTAAACTAATGTTAGTTTATTTAGTTAGGTTATTTTAGTTATATATATATATATATATATATATATATATATATATATATATATATATATATATATATATATATATACATATACATATTTCTGTCAATGTGATTTTTATGTAAGTTCTTTAATAGTGTAGTATTGTGTATTTTAGGTTATGTATTCATTAGACTGTTAACCATTTGATTTCATATATACATATATATTTGTAATTTGATAATTTTGGATTTGTTACATAGTATTGAAAGTTTTGTTTCTAATATTTACTAAATTGTTATGTGTTTAACATATATGTTTTTATTTGTGTATAATTCTCCAAGTTGCTGCGATGTTAATTGTTTTGATCACTTGTTTTGTTAATTAAAAATATGTATTCCTGCTGTTCCAATTATTTCCCTTCTGTAGTCATTCTTATTTCTTGATTTATTTGTTTGGTTCGCGACTCGTTTAATTCATTAATTAATTTTATTTACTTATTTAAATTCTTCCTTTTGTATTTTACATATTCCATCTTCGCTGATTGATTGTAGTATATCTTCTGTTGTTCATTTTCCTTTGTTTTGCTAGTTTGTCGTATATGATCCTTCCTATTCTAGATTTATTTGATCGGTTCGTATCTAGTCCAGTTTATTAATTGATTTTATTTACTTTATTTTATACTGATGGTTATTGGTTAGATTTTCAAATCGTACTGCGACATTTCCATCAGTTTATTAATCGATTTTATTTATTTTATTTTATACTGATTGTTATTGGTTAGATTTTCAAATCGTACTGCGACATTTCCATCAGTTTATTAATCGATTTTATTTATTTTATTTTATATTGATTGTTATTGGTTAGATTTTTGAATCATAGTTTATTCTTCGTCGAGTTGTCGAATCATAGGTTATTCTTCCTTAATTGTAGTATTACATTATATGATATTGAACCATAGGTTTCAAATCGCGAGTCGGTTATTGGTAGGTTTATTTAATGTTATATACATATATTTTGTTTATTGGTTGATTTATATGATATTGAACCATAGGTTTTCAAATCGCGAGTCGGCTATTGGTATAGTATATCGTGTTCATTTGTGTATTCGAATCCTTACTCGCGCGATTTGCATATAGTAGTTTTCGTTTCTTCGTTACAGCACGCGCGGAGCGCGGGACGTGACAGTATAATGTTATAAAGTATTACGTTATATAGTATAACGCTATATAGTATAACGGCGTAACGAATTATGTTATATAGTGTAACGTTATAAAGCATTACGTTATATTGTATAACCATATATGGTATAAGCCTATAACGTATTACGTTATATGCTATAACGCTATATGGTATAACGTTACTGTTATGTCGTGCGGCCCTCTACCCAGACCAGGCCAGACGGCGGGCCAGACGGACACCAGATATCCGCTCATCCTTACGGCGTACCCTCAATAGTCTGAAGGACTCATAAATAGATATAGAGTCATATAGTCATAGATCCCAGCAATTTGCCAGCTAGGGTCCTTCAGACTTAACAAAGGCTTTTGTTATCGCTTTTCAACGATTATTGTCTATTACTGCTTGACAAGGAAAAGTTAGTTTTTCTCAGGTACAATGCTTCCCAAGTCCATCAACCTACTTTTATCCAATAAAAAGCAATGTATACTGCCCTCACCTTCCTGACCAAAAATGTCATGAATAAATCCGATGGCCCCGTGCGCTATACACAACCATCGCTAGCTTTCCTTCGACACAGCATCGTCACCCAACTTTACTTCTCCTACGACACGAGGAGAGTCAAGTCAACGACTTCTCCTGCTGCATCAGGAGGGTCAATTCAACTTACTTCTTCAACGCCGCTAGGGAAGTCGACTTACTTTTACTACATACTACAACGTCGAAGTCTAACATCTAATTTTAATGTCTATTAAGTATCCTCTAGTACTACGTCCACTAACATACGAAATTCAACTATAGGAACCTTGCTCTATTAATCATATCTATCTTACCTTCGTGCGACAAGTTGTTATCTACGATTTATACATACTCAACAGTGTAATTTAAGTGTTGGAAATATATAGTATATAATTCTGTGAATCACAGTGTTATACAAACTGAATCACCCCTATTATCTTAACGGAAATCAGGGGATCGATCAACTCGTAGTGTCGATTAATATAATCGTAACTGGAATTTACGACTCCCGCTGACGTGTCTCCTCGCGATTGCGTCTCCCCGTGATTGGTCGAAATTACAATTGCAGTATTGCACATTCAGGCTTCAATGTTCAGTTGAACGTATTTCCATTTCCATTGGAGATGTGTTGTCAGTTCGATGCGCGTACTACTCCACATTTGCTGCCAAATACAGCGGACATCAATCGGATTGCGCTATGTAAACTCTGTGTCCTTTCAAATACAGCGTAGTTACAGTTTTGCTGATTCTGTGTTAAATATTCAATTGAGCGTATCCCTGTTTCTATTCTAGATAGACACGAGTTGACATAATGTAAACAGGAGCAGGTGCGCTGTATATGGCAGCAAATGTGGAGTATAACGCGTATCGAATTGTCGACATACCACGAATAGCAGCGGAGATAAGTTTAATGGAATACTGAAGCCTATATATGCAAAACTGTAAATACAAAGGATTTTGCAGGGCCAGGGTTGACATTGCAAAAACCGGCTGATGCGCGCTGTATTTGGTAGCAAATTTGGAGCACTGTATGTGACGATGTCACGAGGCTGGAGCTGGTTTAGTACCGTCAGCGACAATGTCACGAGGCTGGTGCTGGTTTAGTACCGACAGCGAAAATGTCACTAAGCTGGGCTTGATCTACTACCGATAGCGACAATGTTACGATGCTGGTATGGAATGAAAACTTTGAGTGAATGTGCGATTCGAAGGATGAGACTCATTTGGGTGCGAAATCGAGAATGGTCCATCATGTCATTACGACCCGACTGATAGCCCACAGGATGCAACTGGCACTTTGAATGCTAATCATAACGATACTAATCATGTTTCCTTTTGTTTTGTCATCGAAGGTACACCCGAGGACGTGTGATAGTCAGGATGGCCGTGTCGGAGATGAAAGGAAAGCCGAAGCCGTTCCTTGGAAATTTTGGGAACACTCTACTACTCTAGCCTAGATTTTATCATAGCTGTAATTGTTCGAGATTTGTGATAGCGAGATTGGGTTCGAGGTGACAATTGCTCGCCGAACGTAGCCACGCTCACGGGATTGACGTACTGCCTAACGGAGTTCTGGAGTGGTTGTATGGGTTTTCCGAGAAATGTGGTTGTGGCGGCATGCGGCCTCGGGAGCGGGCCTAGCCACGCGCGATATTGCCTCGGAGATGCTGATACAATGGGACATACATTGTATTAACAATCAAACTCCAGACAGAAACTGCCTAGCAACGGCGTTTGGAAATTTCTCGCTGCTTCCAACGAGTCTGCCTAGCAACGGTGTTTGGAACTTTCTCGATGCTTCCAAACGGGTATAGAAAAACAAATGCAATCGTACAGCGAGAAAAATCTCCACGAGGCTGGCATTCTTGCGATTGCTTTGAAGAGTTACACATCGGGCATTTTCAACAATCGTATTTCTGTGCCTAATATCATTTTACGCTTAGTAGAGAGTTATCCCGCTGTTCGTGGATTCGTTTGAACCCAAAAATAGTGTTAATAGCGTTCATTAAACTTATTGTTCGTAAATCATACTATTCATTAAACTTACTATTCGTGAAACTCATTTTTCATTAGACTTATTACTTGTTATACTTATTATCCTTTTAACTTATTATCCACTAACTTTATTATTTGTTAAGCTTATTATTCACTAGACTTATTGTTTGTTGATCTTTGTAGTAGACTTGTGTATACGTGTAAATATAATCTCGGTTGTGTAAAACAATGCTTAATTCACGTGAAGAGTTGTTACGCGCCCAAAATTCCAACCATAACCCGACATCAGCCGAGGGAGCTTGAACCGAGTGTGAAACCCGGAAAATTTTCGTTACCACGCTTTAACCCCGAAGTCGCAGGCGCCGATCCAGCCGCGTGGTGCTCGGCCATTAGTCGGCTAGTGAAGGACAACCCTCTACGAGACAGTGCGATATACTCTGCCTTAAATGAAGCTTTGGAAGGTTCTGCGGCACATTGGCTGACGCAAACAATGATAGACGAAGAGATAACCTGGTCTACTGTTAAGGAACGATTCCTTGTGCATTTCGGTGGCCAAGAGACAACGCCCTCGTCGTTAATGAAGGTATCCAAGGAACCACAGGGAAAGAACGAATCTCTAGGGGCTTATTACTGTCGTCTTTATTCCCTCCTAAAGACGAGGTGGCGACATTCTACGAAGAACGAAATACTTACCGCCATCATTCTCTTCCTGGCAAGCATGCGTGACCAAAGTTTTAAACGATTGGCTCTCACGAGCGACATCAAAACGGAGGACCAATTACGAAAAGAGATGAGGCCCTTCTGTTACGAGGAGGAGCCGACATCTTCGCCAAGAAATTCACCGGCGGATACCGAAGCCAAACGACGCAAGTTGTCGGACCACCAGGTGAGGTGCCATTACTGTGGTACTCACGGACACAAAATAATGGAGTGTCGCAAGAGGATGCGTTGCGAACAGTGGAAGGATACACAATTATTTTATAAATTTCTCCTTTTTCTTGTTGACTGATTAAAATATATCTTACTATTGTTCCATTTATTCTCTTTTACTATTATGTGCTATATAATTATTTTAATTTCTGGATTTTACCTGCTTATTCAATTTACTAGTTGGTTTTATTTAATAATTTGATTGGCATTTGCATATCCCATGTTCGCTAATTAATTGTAGTATATTTTCCTGTCGTCGGATATAATTGTTCTTGTTCCTGATTGATTGTTAGTTAGTATAAGTTATGCTATACTCTTTATATTTACTACTTCGTTAGAGTATCTATTTCTATTTTATTATTTGTTATTTACCCTCGTATGCTAATTCTATATGTATAATTACGTTTAATTAATCTTTTATTAAAGAATTTCCATTTTCGTTGCACCGTGCGTTTGTTTCGGGTGTTCGAATTGTCACTCGCGTTGTTTGTATATTGTGACTTTCTGTTTTTCGTTACCGCACATGCGGAGCGCGGGACGTGACAATAGCATTTTACGTTGTAACGGGCTTGTTCCGAATTTGAAAAAGGAGTGTACATCATTCGGCGTGCAAAATGGAATAGCGTTTAAACGTCGAGATATCTCAAACGGGAACGAAATAACAGCGTTTCACAGGAAAAATCATTGAATGATAGGTTTTTCCGCACGATACGGCTCGTTTCGAGTATGAAACAGGCGTGCTCAGCGTTCGGCGTGTAAAATGGAGTAAAAGAAGCGGTTAAACGTCGAAATATCTCAAAGGGAAACGAAATCACAGCGTTCCGTAGTTATCACATGATTCTGTAATCATTAGATTAATGCATTTTATGTTGTAGCATACTTGTTCCGACTTTAAAACAGGCCTGCACAGCATTCGGCATGCAAAATGAAGTAAGTAAGTTTAAACGAAGAGAGATGTCAAACGGGAAGGAAATGACGCTTAGTTTTTTTCAAAATCGACGAAATCACCGCGATTTGCGAGCTCTTAGGCTTGTTCCGACGGTGAAACGGGCGTGCAATACACTCGGCGCGTAAAATGGTGTGAAAAGAGCGCTTAAACGTCGAAATATATCGAACGAGAAGGAAGTAACACTTAGCTTTCGTCAAAATCGACGAAATCATCGCGATTTGCGAGCTGTTGGGCTCGTTTCGATGGCGCAAGAAGCGTGCATTTCATTCGGCGCGGAAAATAGAATGAAAAGATCGCTTAAACGTCGAAATATCACAAACGGGATGGAAATTACGCTTTGTTTTCGACAAAATCGGCGAAATCCAGCTCTCTTTGCTAGCTGCTGGGCATGTGTCGTCGGTGAAACCGGAGTGCATTTCATTCGGAGCATAAAATGGTATGAGAGGAGGGCTTATTCGTTGAAATATCTCAAACGGGAAGGAAATGACGGATGGATGTCGTCAAAATCGATGAAATCATCGCGATTTGGGAGCTGTTGGGCTTGTTTCAACGGTGAAACTGGAGTGCGTTGCATTACACGAGTAAGTGGAATGAAGAGAGTTCTTGAACTTTGAAATATCTCTAACGGGAAGGAAATGACGGATAGTTTTCGTCAAAATCGACGAAATAATCGCGATTTGCGAGCTGTTGGGCTAGTGTCGACGGTGAAGCGAGAGTACATTACATTCGGAGCGTAAAATGGAAGAAAAGGCGCTCATAAACGTCGAAATATCTCAAACTGGAAGGAAACAACGCTTAGTTTTCGTCAAAATAGTCGAAATCAAAGCTATTTGCGAGCTTTTGGGCTTGTGTCTACGGTGAAACTGGGGTGCATTGCATTCCGCGCGTTAGTGGAATGAAAAGAGCTCTTAAACTTTGAAACATCTCTAACGGGGAGGAACTAAGCATAGTTCTCGGCAAAATAGACGAAATCCTAGAAATTTGCGAGCTGTTGTTCTTGTGTCGACGGTGAAACGTGCGTGCATTACATTCTGCACGTATAATGGAGAGAAACGAGCACTTAAACGTGGAAATATATCAAACGGGAAGGAAATAGCACTTAGTTGTCGTCAAAATCGACGAAATCATCGTGATTTGCTAGCTGTTGGGCTTGTTTCGACGCTGAAACGGGCGGGCATTTCACTCAGTATGTAAATTCGGGTGAATAGATCGCAGAAACTTCGAAATATCACTAACGGTAAGGAAATGACGCACAGTTTTCGTCAAAATCGACGAAATCATCGCGATTAGCGACATGTTGAGCCTGCTTGGACGGTGAAACGGGCGTGCATTACATTCGGCGCATAAAATGAAGGTAAAAGAGCGCTTAAGCGTCGAAATATCTCAAACGGGAAGGAAGCAACACTTAATTTTCGGCAAAATCGACGAAATCATCGCGATTTGCTAGCTGTTGCACTTGTGTCGACGGTGAAATGAGCGTGCATTACATTCGGCGAGTATATAGAGTGAGAAGAGCGCTTAAACCTTGTAATATCTGTAGTAACTTATGGATCCTAGAGTAAGGACAAGTAATGATGATTTAATTAGGGTTTAGTGTAGTTAAATAAGCAATACTCAGTAACAAAAACCGATTAGAATATCGTCGTACGTATCATTATCACACACGCCTCGACTTCCCGATTCACACTCCGTGACCTCTCAACTCAGACTGCCCTTCTCCACTCGCATTCTGGCCGTTCTAGCATCCCTTTGTCTTTTCCTAGGCCCACCACACGCGTGTTCCGCAGACGCTCGTGGCCAGGGTCACTTGGGCCTTTTCTACGAAACTATGCACTTGAAAAGACCGATGACACATTTATGGACACGACGGCGCCTCGGCTCCCGCGACATTGTTCATGGTTAACTCGATGTTTATTAGACCTTTTTCCCGATACTACATATCTTTCATGGGATGGAGATGACGCATAGTTTTCGTCAAACTCGACGAAATCATCCCTACTTGCGAGATGTTGGGTTTGTGTCGAAGGTGAAACGGGCGTGCATTATATTCAGTGCGTAAATTCGGGTGAAATGAGCGCTTAAACGTCAAAATATCTCAAACAGGAAGGAAATGACGGATAGTTTTCATCAAAATCGACGAAATAATCGCGATTGGCGAGATGTTGGGCTTGTTTCGAAGTTGAAACGGGCGTGCATTTCACTCAGCATGTAATTTCGGGTCCATAAAGCGCTTAACCGTCGAAATATCTCAAACGGGAGGGAAATGACCGTTAGTTTTCGACCATATCGGCGAAATCCAACTCTATTTATTAGCTGTTGGGCTTGTTACGATGCTAAAACAGGCGTGCATTACATTCTGCACGTATAATGGAGTGAAACGAGTGCATAAACGTCGAAATATATCAAACGGGAAGGAAATAACACAGTTTCGACAAAATCAACAAAATCATAGCGATTTGCGAGCTGTTGGGTTTGTTTCCAAGGTGAAACTGGAGTGCAATAACATTTCGCGTGTAAATAGAGTGAAAAGGGCGCTTGAACGTTAAAATATATCAAACGGGAAAGAAATAACACTTAGTTTCGTCAAAATCGGCGAAATCATCGCGATTTGCGAACTGTTGGGCTTGTTTCGACGGTGAAAGTGTCGTGCATTTCATTCGGAGCGTAAAATGGTGTGAGAGGAGCGCTTAAACGTCAAAATATCTCAAACAGGAAGGAAATGACGGGTAGTTTACTTCAAATCGACGAAATCATCGCGATTTGCGAGCTTTTGGGCTTGTTTCGAGGGTGAAACGGGCGTGCATTACATTTGGCGCGTAAAATGGAGTGGAAAGTGTGCTTAAACGTCGAAATATATCAAAGGGGAAGGAAATAACACATAGTTCTGGAAAAAATCGACGAAATCATCTTTATATGCTAGCTGTTGGGCTTGTGTCGACGGTGAAACGTACGTACATTACATTCCGCGCGTAAAGTGGAGTGAAAAGATCGCATAAACTTTGAAATATCTCAAACGGGAAAGAAATTACGGTTAATTTTCGGCAAAATCGACGAAATCATCGCTACTTGCGAGCTGTTGGGCTTGTGTCGACGGTGAAACGTGCGTGCATTACTTTTAGCGAGTAAAATGAAGTGAAACGAGCGTTTAATCGTCGAAATATCTCAAACGGGAAGGAAATAACGATTAGTTTTCGTCAAAGTCGACGAACTCAACTGCAATTCCTTGAGGGCATCCAGTAATAAGATGCATTTAAATGACAGGGTTTACAGGTGGTGGGCTTACCTACAAACTTTTACCTTTGACATTATGTATCGGGAAGGCAAACGAATGGCTCACGTCGGTTTCTTTTCGCGGAACCCCGTTGACTCGGATCACCGTACGATCGACAAAATTGCCGAAAAAGAAATCAATCTGGCCGAAATCTCCGAAGATTGGCTCTTGGCGGAGCAACGTCGCGATCCCCAAATTACGGAAATCGTCGTTAAGTTGCGGAACGATGAGCTTGCAGATGATATCGCGAATACGTATGAACTGCGATCCGGTACCCATTACCGTAAAATACAACGAAAAGGCAGTACTCTCTACTTGCCCATTGTCCCAAGAGGTTTTAGGTGGTCCGTGATCAACCATGTACACCAGTCGATTATGCACTTAGGATGAGATAAAAAGCTCGAGAAACTGTACGAGTATTACTTTTTAGAAGGAATGGCGAAATACGTTCGCAAATTCGTTGAGAACTGTCATGCTTGTCGAGTTTCAAAGGCTAGCTCAGGCAAGACACAAGCCGAACTACATCCCATGCCCAATACCAGCATACCTTGTCACAGGGTTTATATGGATATAACGGGCAAACTAAGCGGTAAAAGCGACTCGAAGGAATATGTCACTGTGTTGGTCGACGCCTCCACCAAATTCGTATATTTGCACCATACCCGTAGGATAGACTTCGTTAATACCATTAAAGCGCTTATATAGCTGCGCTATATTTTTATTCGTAAGTGCTAAATGCGGCTTCGTGAAACAAAGCGCTACGCAGTTAAAGCGCAACACGACGTGCTCAATCCGTCATCGACATCTTCGCGCTCCTTCCGCCGAATTTCTCGGAGGAGCATACTCGTGCCAGCCGCGGCGACACATCTAATGAATACACGCTAGTGGGGATGTGGATGGGCAACGAAGGGAAGAATCATTTCGATCTGAGAAAAAAACGGACATTTTACCGCGAGCCGCGAAGCGCGAAGGGTGAAAGAAAACGAGTCAGCTATCGATCAATCGTTGCTGTTGTTGATCGTCGTTAAGTATCAACTGTTGTTAACTGTTAATTGTTATTCATTGTTATCAAGCGTAATAAACGTTATTGGTTGAACATACTTGAGTGCACTTCACTATCTATTACACCATACACCTCATATCCATTAGAAATAGAAGGGGATACATCAAGTATTGTTCGCCTTTTATCGTCCTCTTTTTTCTTTTCATTTTTCTCGCAGTCTCTTATCAGAATTCTATAATCCACACAAATCCACATGAAAATCATTATTTCCCACCAAACGCGGCCGTAATACCTAACTGCAATGTTTCAGTGTAGGGAATATAGAATATATAATTTGAGAAATATGTGTATACGCGCGTGTTGTACATTGTTTGACATTCTCTATTGTGAATTGTCCTTCGAAAGCTTTTGTATATTGTTTTATCAAATAAATTTAGATTGACTTGTGTGCAACTATCCACACCATTCTATCAAATGTTTCAATAAATATAAGTATAACAGCTGTTTCTTCCATATTTATGCAAAAAAATATTAGATGAGTTTTCAAATAACCGATAGTCTGCTGTGATGCCATCATTTTGTTCAACAAAATTAGAGCTGATTAATGTTTCTATAAATTAAAAAAATATTTAAAAAATGTTTATTTTAGGATTTACTACCTCAGCACGTTTTTTCACGATATTGTACATTAATATATTCTTTTTGCCTTATTGTACAGTTGCCCAGATCTAGAAACATGCAGGTCTTCGTTAAGACCTTAACAGGGAAATCTATTACTCTTAAAGTTGAAGCTTCTGACACAATAGAGAATGTTAAAGCAAAGAACTTTTAATACCTTATGCATTAGCTTTAAAGACAAATCATTCAGAAAGTGTTCAGAATAGTTTAATTTCACTCACCTTGACTTGCAATCTGAACGAACTGTTACCTACTTCTCCAAATATATATGTTATACAAAATAAACATAATGAGGAAATTAATTTGAATATAGAAGATGAAATAAAAGATAAACTATTATTTGTAAATGAAGATGAACGCGTAGTAATGCTAACTTGTTAAAAAAGTAGGAAAAATGTAAGCGAACTACCTTTGCAGAGGTATGTTAGTTACTACTCTATATTATATACAAAATAATTATGATATTTTATTTTAACTGTATTGTTTGCAAAGATAAGACTGTATTCCATTCGGCTACAAGATTGCAATATTCAACACAAAGAAGATCTTGATACTACTCTTGAATATGTGCCTGAATTTAGTCCATTGCGCCAACAAAATATTCCTCCAAATATGAATGATGAAAATGTATTTGGAGAAAATACACCAACACCATCACGTTACAGGACACCTCCAAGAGGAGCAATTTTAAATTCAGAAGAAGCAAAGATGTTTGTTTTACTAAAACATTACGGATTAGGTCAATACGTGCCTATATTTCTCGAACAAGAAGTAAATATATTATTAAATTATGTGTGTTATATATATGTAAACTCTCTAAAAGTTCAAATGCGGATAAACAAGGGGACTTTCTCTGTTTTACGGACAGCACGACTTCTTTTGTTTCACGGACAGAGCGGCTTTCCTTGTTTTACGGAGAGCCATTTTCAGAGACACGCATTTCCCAAACGGACGGACAGAGATCAATATCGGAGATAGACAAGATCACAGAAGAAAGAGTAATTATTTAAAACATTGAAGACTGACGGAGAAAGAACGGTAGCTCAGGACGTTGAAAATCGATTCTCGATTTTCAGGAAGACATTGCACAGAATTTCGTATTTATTGTTTACTGTTATTAATTGGTTGTTGTTTATTTAATTATTACTGTTATTGATTGTTGTTAATTATTAATTGTTGTTTATTCTTGTATTTCATTTAAGTGTTTTCACAATAACCTCGATTTTCAGAATCGATCCCTGAATTATCCTAGAATTGAACCTTATAAATCGATTTTCGCTACGCCATGCAGCTGAAAGTTAACTTACGTATCGTCATGAACGAGAACGCGAAAGGGGAGAAGCTAGAGAGCATAGAATCCATGAGAAGACCAGAAGACGAAGTATACTACATTTTTCCCCGGAATACCAAGCAAAAAGCTACCATCAGCAATTATTCCGTTCAGCAACAGTGAAGATGACCGCAAACAGTCTAACCAAGGTAGGCCAGTATAGAAATGTTAAACTCACAATGGATGACGAGACAGCAGCGCTTTATATCGACACAGACTTAAACTTCGTATTCCAAGACATGTTCCTAGACGAAGCAGAAATTACCCCCACAAGGAAAATAAAGACGGAAACCGAGAAGTCCAGTCTGGACATGGAAAGACTTCTAGAAACTCTCAAAAAACGAGATAAGCGTGAAAGAGAAGAAATAACCTTTAGTATAAAACAAATTGATGTAACTCAAGAAGCCACAGGCTGGATATCAGAATATGAAGAAGAATGCAGAAAATATAAAATAAAAAGTGATGAGGAGAAAGTAAAAGGTTTAAAAATGTATTTAGAGAAAACAGCAGCAAGATGGTACCAAACGAATCTGCTGAAAGCTGAAGGACACAACTGGGAATACTGGAAGGATGCAATTTCTCTAAACCTTTAACAATAAAGGTCCTTCAGTATTAAATGTTTTTGTCTTTGATCCCTTTCCTGCGGTAGCTATTTTTAAATAGAGAATATTATAAGCGATGCATAAACAGTGAAAGTATAAATAAAAGAAAAAGTAAGCTATGATTTTTATCATTTGAAATATATATATGTCGGGTTTACATTGCAATTAGGATTAGGGGCGTGAAAGGAATCGTCGTTTGGTTTACGCATTGTCGATAAGCAATAGAGAAGACATTGACTAGTGCAGATACGATTATTATAGGATTGGACAAGGAACCGTGGTAATTAGATACTCGAGAAACTAATGACAATGATCCTAGGCTCAATAACGAATCCGCGGTCGACGGGATGGTGGATGAACATGCTCACAAAATCTAAGTCGGACTCTTTGTTAAAACGTGGAATATCCACCGAGCGTGCAGACGTTACGTAACTCGCTAATACGACTTCACCAGAGAGAATGACTTTCCTTCGCGATTATGCTGCAGAGGAAAACTATGATGGGGTGTGTCTAAGGACACGAGATTCTTGGATTCGTCGAGGATAGCCTTCGTTTAGAAGGTGAGGGAAATTGGCGTTGCTGCTAATTGGTCAATCTCCATATCGGTGGTTAGAAAAAGATGCTAGCCGCCCTCGAGGGAAAGTTGCTAATGGGAGACGCCGTTCGTTGAAAGAAATAGATCTCCCCTATCTTCCCGTAGTTGGGACAAAGACTGTTTATCTGTTCGAAGGACTTTAGGTAACTAGATATTAGTGTTTATAACGGCCCTCGGGCTAGCTGATCACGTACTGTGGAGAGACATCGACATCTGGCAATCATCTTTCTCGAAGAATAGGAACTGCGTGTGGCCACGGGACAGAGACCGTTGGAATGTTTACTGTCATGTGTCGCCAGAGATATTTCTTTTAAGGAGAGCTATAGAATTACTTCATACCTTTGTTAGGCAAAACGTTCATCCCTTGACCGCGGGCACGTTGGCGACCGACTGTCGCCTCGAGCCCAAGCTCACTATCACAAATCTCGGACAATTACAATTAGGTTGAATAACTACAATTGTTTAATTACAGCTATAGTAGGCTCTAGGTGACAATGTTGCGGGATTATCCAGCATTCCAGAGGCTCCGGTGTTCTTTCCTCTCCGACACGGCCATCCTGACTATCACACGTCCTCGTGTGTAGCTAAAATATTGTATTTTTTTAACATTAGACTCGACGTAGCTGATATTATTTACCATTCAATTAAATGTTCCAAATAAGTCAAAGGTCCATTTCGGCAACGAGATTCTGTTCGGGGGTTTGACAAGCAAGGAAATGAAAGAGAACTAGAATTAGTGGCGTTATAATTTATATTCAAAGTGCTAGTTGCATTCCGTGAGTTATCAGTCAGACCGTAACGACACGACAGATCATTTTCGATTCCGTACACGGGTGAGTCTCAGATTGTTGGATCGTGTTACTACGTTGGGCGTATTACGAAGGCGCAGAGTGTCCCACTGGACGTATTACAAAGGCGCAGAATGTCCCACTGGACGTATTACAAAGGCGCAGAATGTCCCACTGGACATATTACGAAGGCGCAGAATGTCCCACTGGACATATTACGAAGGCGCAGAGCACCACACTGGATGCACAGCCGCAACGTGGTATTAATGATCCTCTGAGGTCCGTGAACATGCATCGATATTATCACCGTCGTTGTCATCATCGCAGACGTCTAACTCAGCAGGAACGCTGCTGTCTGGCGTTTTTCTCAGTCTGTCATGTCTGTCCTTATATGATCTTTTACCGTCTAAAGTTTCTAAGGTATACCTATCTCCTTCCAAAATCTCTGCTATCCTGAATGGACCCCTGAATTTCGGATCTAGCTTCGTTTGGTTTCTTTCCTCGTTTTTGCGTAATACAAAATCACCAAGGTTAAACCTAACTACTTGAGCTTTGTTTTTGTCGATCCTATCCTTATCGTATTTGGCACTTGCTTCTATATTCTTTATCGCCTGTTGTCTTACATGGGAGATGTCTAATTCTCTTTCTTCGATGTTGTCGGGTACGGACAAGCCGTAGGGTCTCGCTGTTTTACCGATTAGTAGTTCCAATGGGCTCGACTTAGTCACGCGGTTGGGGGTAGAATTTAAAGCTAGTTGTGTTTCCCCGATCGCGTCTTGCCAGGACCTCCCGGTCGTTTCTATTGTTGTGAACGTATTTTTTAGCGTACCCATAATACGCTTTACCTGTCCGTTGGCCCTGCTAGCACCGGTTGCCATTAAGTGGAGTTTAATATGTTTATCTCTACAAAGTCTTGAAATTCTTTGCCTGTAAAACATCTTCCCCGGTCTGCTATTATCCAGCGAGGACTCCCGAATAAAAATATAGCATACTTAAGTGTTTTAACGATACTAAGGGAATCTATTTTACGAGTATGATGCAGATATACGAATTTAGTAAAAACGTCGACCAAAACAATGACATATTCTTTCGAATCACTTTTACCGCTTAGTTTGCCCGCTATGTCCACGTGAACTGTATGCCAGGGTATGCTGGTCTTAGGTATAGGACGTAATTCAGCTTGTATTTTACCTGAACTTGCCTTCGAAACTTGACAAGCATGACGGTTCTCTACGAATTTACGAACATATTTTCGTCATTCCTTCGAACCAGTAATACTCGCACAGTTTCTCAAGCGTTTTATCCCAACCTAAGTGCATAATGGACTGGTGCACATGGTTAATAACGGACCACCTAAAACCTCTTGGGACAATGGGCAAGCAGAGAGGTCTGCCTTTTCTCTGTATCTTACGATGAAGGAATTACCGGACCGTAATTCATACATATTCGCTATATTTTCCGTGAGCTCCTCGTTTTGCAATTTATTGACAATCTCATAAATTTGGGAGTCGCAACGTTGTCCCGCTAATAGCCAATCTTCGGAGATTTCGGTCGGATTGATTTCCTTCTCTACGACTTTGTTGATCGTACGGTGATCTAAGTCTACGGGGTTCCGCGAGAAGAAATCTACGTGAGCCTCTCGTTTACCTTCTTGATACATAATGTCAAAAGTAAAAGTTTGTAAGCAAGCCCACCACCTGTAAACACTGTCATTTAATTTCACACCATTTCTAGAGATGACTTTAAGGAATTACAATCAGTAACGACAAGAAATTCTCGATCATGTAAATAGTGACGAAAATGTTTAACAGCGTATAACGACTGCTAACGTCTCTAGTCCATATGAATGATACCTAGATTCCGCAAGGTTAGTTCCTTTTCTGTAATATTTCACTACCCTGTTTTTAGCTTCAACCTTATGCGTTAAAATAACCCCATATACATCCAAACTAGCGTCAGTATGTAATCCTATCGGATAATCAGGGTCAAATATCGTTAACGCCAAAGCATCAGTCCGGATGGAAGTTGCCTTTTGCCTCCTCTTTTCGTGTTTATCTGTCCAAGTTATGTTTTTGTTACCGAAAGTAAGTGTGCATAGAGGTTTCATTACCTGTGAAGATTTAGAGACGAATTTTCGGAAGTAAGAAACTAAACCTATGAACTGTCTATGCTGTGTGACGGTCGTTGGTTCAGGTAAAGAACTCAAGGTTTGCATTCCACCCGGGTTGGGGCGGACTTCTCCGTTATGAATTACATGTTCCAAATAGAGTACCGATATGTTTAGGAAAGAGCATTTAGAAGAATTAGATGAAAATCTGGCATTTACGAGGGTATTTAATACGGTGTATGGTCTTTTTAGAACTCGATCTATGGAGTAGGCAACAATTAGAACATCATCCAAATAAACAACAATGTACGAATGGCACGCTGGCTGCCATACGTGTTTCCAAAGGAATCTCAAGCACGATCTCATTTCGTTCGCTCGCAACATGAAAACCAACAGCTGTTGTCGAATACAATGAAGAAAAGTGTGGTATAAATTATTCCGACCAAATGGTTTCTTATGCCTTCTTAGAAAAGGGATCAAATGGTACCGAAGACTTGGTACGACTACTTCTGGGTACTTCTGTGGTAAACGCTTTGATGGTTTTAAAATTGCAGCAAGGAAGAAATTAGAATATTTAGAAAAGTATTAGTTGCAAAATTATTAGGATTGTCTAAAAATGCAAAAATCCTTGTTTCAACGGAGTCAGCGCAATATCGCCGTTCGGAAAAACGATTATGAAAATAAAAGGACGTCGTGTGAACAGAACAAAGGCACAAAAGAATTTGAAGAAAACAACAACTTATTGTCCAAATCGTCCATTGCTGTATATTTTCTAGAATTAGGATGAATAGGGATTTGGCGAAATCCGCTGGCCATGTCAGACTAGTAAAATATCTCGCATTTGCAATCTCGCGACTTGATCTGCAATAAGGGGTAAAGGATACCGATCCGCGACCGTATTTTTATTTAGTTCTTGAAAATCTACTAATCATCTATCTGAACCATCGTTCGTCTTCACGTGTAACATAGGCCTCGCGAACGGTGAATTACTAGGCCTTATGATATTTGGCTCCAATTAATTCGCTTATTCTCTCACGTACTATTCTGCGCTCTTCCTCGCGGAATCTATAAGGACTTTTTTTTGTACGGTGATGTTAGGATCAATTACATTACATATATATGTCGGAGAGGAAAGAACACCGGAGCCTCTGGAATGCTGGATAATCCCGCAACATTGTAACCTAGAGCCTACTATAGCTGTAATTAAACAATTGTAGTTATTCAACCTAATTGTAATTGTCCGAGATTTGTGATAGTGAGCTTGGGCTCGAGGCGACAGTCGGTCGCCAACGTGCCCGCGGTCAAGGGATGAACGTTTTGCCTAACAAAGGTATGAAGTAATTCTATAGCTCTCCTTAAAAGAAATATCTCTGGCGACACATGACAGTAAACATTCCAACGGTCTCTGTCCCGTGGCCACACGCAGTTCCTATTCTTCGAGAAAGATGATTGCCAGATGTCGATGTCTCTCCACAGTACGTGATCAGCTAGCCCGAGGGCCGTTATAAACACTAATATCTAGTTACCTAAAGTCCTTCGAACAGATAAACAGTCTTTGTCCCAACTACGGGAAGATAGGGGAGATCTATTTCTTTCAACGAACGGCGTCTCCCACTAGCAACTTTCCCTCGAGGGCGGCTAGCATCTTTTTCTAACCACCGATATGGAGATTGACCAATTAGCAGCAACGCCAATTTCCCTCACCTTCTAAACGAAGGCTATCCTCGACGAATCCAAGAATCTCGTGTCCTTAGACACACCCTATCATAGTTTTCCTCTGCAGCATAATCGCGAAGGAAAGTCTTTTCTCTGGTGAGGTCGTATTAGCGAGTTACGTAACGTCTGCACGCTCGGTGGATATTCCACGTTTTAACAAAGAGTCCGACTTAGATTTTGTGAGCATGTTCATCCACCATCCCGTCGACCGCGGATTCGTTATTGAGCCTAGGATCATTGTCATTAGTTTCTCGAGTATCTAATTACCACGGTTCCTTGTCCAATCCTATAATAATCGTATCTGCACTAGTCAATGTCTTCTCTATTGCTTATCGACAATGCGTAAACCAAACGACGATTCGTTTCACGCCCCTAATCCTAATTGCAATGTAAACCCGACATATATATATATATATATATATATATATATATATATATATATATATATATATATATATATATATATGTATATATATATATATATATATGTATATATATATATGTATGAAATGTTCCTTGCAACAATATACCATCGTTTGGTATTAAAAGTGTTAATTGCGTATGCACTAGATGATAGCAAAAACGAAGAATAAACATATTCGGGCAAAACGCAATATACTAAGCTTGAAAAGCAGTAATATCTTGAAGAATAACGAGGGAAACGTTCTCGTCTGACAACTGCAAAAAAAAGTATCGACGAAGTAAATTGACGATATGTCTATGTTTTGTTAATAACAATACTGAAATTGCTAAAGTGAGTCCATCATTCTCATAATTGAATTTTCTAGCAGCTGTTTATATTCGTGTACAATGTAACGGCGTATATACGGTATACGTTTACTCTCATATCGCTTGTTTTTCTAATTTTTCTTTATTTTTCTCCAGCATCCCGCATTCGTCTTATTGAGATAGATGTCATGTTGGTATGATCACTAGTTCCTACATCCAGCGTTGGTGCAAGTGCTTGAGATTCTCTTCGGTTTTTCTCCGTCCGTCACGTCTTCCTTATCTGAGTATCCCGTGTGTTGTAAATGGCTGTACAAGGTGGTGAAATACACAGCATATAAAACTAATCTGTATGAATCAATTTAATATCAAAACCCAAACCAATGTAATAACAGCTTTAAACAGCATCTGAAAAACGATAACATCGAAGAAAGCAACTTGCGATTAAAAGAGTCGTATATCGAAAAATGCAAGGGTTTATTATAAATTAATACAAAAGGATTACTCTGAACATTTTTCAATGATTTTCTACGCAATAATAGAATAATTCTATATAATAATTTTCTCCGTTTTCGTTTGTAACATTTACATTCTTTTTCATTTCTACAGTTGAAAAATCTCGCTATTCATTCCATTCGGAATTTTTTCCCGTAAGACGATATAAATATTTTCTCCCACGTACTTAACAAAGGAAGGTTAGAGGTATTCGTAAACGTTTGCAACATTTCTCAAATTTTTTAACTGCTTTCCTGGGAAACATATTATATGATAGTTAACTAATTCTAACAAATATGCATTATGTACTTGTATGTGCAAATGAAATAATGTACATGCACTTAATTTAGAGAAATGGTGAAAAGTTATGAAATTTAGTCTAAATAATCCCTTTACTGTCTTTACTAAACTACGCAGTTATTGTGTATGTCAAAAGATGGCACCAAGTACAAAATTCCAATCACTTGATCTCAGAGTTTAACGATGGTCGGTTGACTCCTATTACTATTTATTAAAATTGATTTCCTCAAAATATAATATAATTTATCGAAATATAATTTTCCTAATCAAAATAATATATATGTCGGAGATGAAAGGACATCGGAGGCTTCCCTTTGGAACTTCGGGAAAATCCGTTAACACCGTTATCTAGATTTTATTATAACCGTAATTAAACAATTGCCGTCATTCGATCCGATTATATTTGTTCGAGATTTGTGATAATGAGCTTGGGCTCGAGGCGACAACCAGTCGCCGAACGCAACCGCGGTCACGGGTTTGTCTAACAAAGGTATGGAATAATTCTATAGCTCTCCTTAAAAGAAATATTTGTGACGGCACGCGACAGTAAACATTACAACGGTTTCTGTCCCGAGGCTCGCCACACGCAGACCTTATTCTTCGAGTAAGATGATTGCCAGATGTCGATGCGTCTTCGCAGTACATGTTAGGCTAGCCTGAGGGCCTGATATAAATCTTAAGATTTAGTTGGCTAAAGTCCTTCAGACAGACAAACAATCTTTGTCCCAGCTACGGGAAGATAGGAGAGTCCTATTTTTCAACGAACGGCGTCTCGCACTAGCAACTTTCCCTCGAGGGCGGCTAGCATCTTTTTCTAACCATCGATATGGAGATTGACCAATTAGCAGCAACGCCAATTTCCCTCACCTACTAAACGAAGGCTATCCTCGACGAATCCAAGGATCTCTTAGACACACCCCATCATAGCTTTCCTCTGCAGCATCATCGCGACGGAAAGTCATTCTCTCGTGAGTCCGTATTAGCGAATAACTTAGCGTCTGTACGCTCGGTGGATATTCTACGTTTTAACAAAGAGTCCGACTTAGATTTTGCGAGCATATTCATCTATCATCCCGTCGACCGCGGATTCGTTATTGAACCTAGGATCATTGTCATTAGTTTCTCGAGTACCTAATTACCACGGTTACTTGTCCAATTCTACAATTATCGTATTTGCACTAGTCAATATCTTCTCTATTGCATAACGACAATGTGTAATCCAAATGAAGATTCGTTTCACGCCCCTAACCTTAATTCTAAAGTAAATCCGACATACATATATAACTTGTAATATATAATTTTTTAATTAGAGTGTTAACTATTCCTAATCACCTGGGTTGTTAACAGGTTTATTTAGTTATTTTATTTATCCATTTAGTTCTTGTATTCGTTAATAAAATATAACATGTATTCTTGCCCTTCTTTCCCAATTATTTCCTCTTCGCCATGATGTCGTATGTCGTTATTTTTATTTTGGATCCATCAGATGAGTTCGCAGTTCATTCAGTTTATTAATTAGGTTTATTCAATTATTTTATAAATTTCTCCTTTTTCTTGTTGATTGATTAAAATATGTCTTCCTATTGTTCCATTTATTCTCGTTTACAATTATGTGGTATATATGTCGGAGTAGGTTGGAATTTAGAATTAAGGTTAGGGGCGTGAACGAATCTTCGTTTGGATTACACATTGTCCTTATGCGATAGAGAACACATTGACCAGTGCAAATACGATTATTACAGAATTTGACAAGTAACCGTGGTAATTAGATACTCGAGGAGCTAATGACAATGATCCTAGGTTCAATAACGAATCCGCGGACAAAGGGATGATAGATGAACGTGCTCACAAAATCTAGGTCTGACTCTTTGTTGGTAAAATGTGGAATAATCACTAGTCGTAAAGACGTTATTCTTTAGTCGATGAGATCGCGAGAGAGAATGACTTTCCCGTCCCGATGATGCCACAGAGGAAAACTACATTGCGGTGTGTCTAGGGACACGAGATCATCGGATTCGTCGAGGATAGCCTTCATTCAGAAAGTAAGGGAAATTGGCGTTGCTGCTAATTGGTCAATCTCCATAGCTGTGGTTAGAAAAAGATGCTAGCCGCCCTCGAGGGAAAGCTGCACGTGTACTGTGGAAACGCATCGACATCTGGCAATCATCTTACTTGAAGAATAGGGTCTGCAAGTGGCAAGCTACGGGACAGAGACCGTTGGAATGTTTACTGTCGAGTGTTACAACTATTTCCTTTTTAAGGAGAGCTATAGAATTACTCTATGCCTCTGCCAGACAAAACGTTCATCCCATGACCGCGGCTACGTTCGGCGAGTGGTTGGCGCCTCGAGCCCAAGCTCATTATTCACAAATCTCGAACAAATGCAATCGGATCGAATGATGACAATTGTTTAATTACGCCTATGATAGACTCTAGATTACGGTGTTAAGGGATTTTCCCGGAGCTCCAAAGGGAAGGCTCCGATGTCCTTTCATCTCCGACATATAATTATTTTAATTTCTGGATTTTACCTGCTTATTCGATTTACTAGTTGGTTTTATTTAATAATTTGTTTTGCATTTGCATATCCCATGTTCGCTAATTAATTGTAGTATATTTTCCTGTCGTCGGATATAATTGTTCTGGTTCCAGGTTGATTGTTAGTTGGTATAGGTTATGCTATACTCTTTATATTTACTACTTCGTTAGAGTATATATTTCGATTTTATTATTTTTTATTTACCTTCGTATGCTAATTCTATATATACAATTACGTTTAATTTATCTTTTATTAAAGATTTTCCATTTTCGTTGTACCGTGCGTTTGTTTCGGGTGTTCGAATTGTCACTCGCGTTGTTTGTATATTGTGACTTTCTGTTTTTCGTTACCGCACGTGCGGAGCGCGGGGAGTGACAATAGCATTTTACGTTGTAACGGGCTTGTTCCGAATTTCAAAAAGGAGTGTACAACATTCGGCGTGCAAAATGGAATAGCGTTTAAACGTCGAGATATCTAAAACGGGAACGAAATAACAGCGTTTCACATTACAAATCATTGAATGATAGGGTTTTGCGCACTATACGGCTCGTTTCGAGCATGAAACAGGCGTGCTCAGCGTACGGCGTGTAAACTGGAGTAAAAGAAGCGGTTAAAAGTCGAAATATCTCAAACGGGAACGAAATCACAGCGTTCCGTAGTCATCACATGATTCTGTATTCATTAAATTAATGCATTTTACGTTGTAACATACTTGTTCCGACTTTAAAACAGGCCTGCACAGCATTCTGCATGCAAAATGAAGTGAGTAAGTTTAAACGAAGAGATATGTCAAACGGGAAGGAAATGACGGTTAGTTTTCTTCAAAATCGACGAAATCACCGCGATTTGCTAGCTGTTGGGCTTCTTTTGACGGTGAAACTGGAGTGCATTAAATTCAGCGCGTACAATGTAGTGAAAAGAGCGCTTAAACGTCGAAATATGACAAACGCGAAGGAAATGACAGTCAGTTTTCGACATTATCGGCGAAATCCAGCTCTATTTACGACCTGTTGGGCTTTTTTCAATGCTAAAACGGGCATGCATTACATTCGATGCTTAAAATGGAGCGAAACGATTGCTTAAACGTCGAAATATCTCAAACGGGAAGAGAATGACGGGTAGTGTACTACAAAATCGACGAAATCATCGCGATTTGCGAGCTGTTGGGCTTGCGTCGACGGTAAAACGTGCGTGCATTACATTCGGCGTGTAAAACGGAGTGAAAAGAGCGCTTAAACGTCGAAATATCTCAAACGGCAAGGAAACAATGCTTAGTTTTCGTCGGAATAGACGAAATAATCGCGATTTGCGAGCTGTTGGGCTTGTTGCGACACTGAAACGGGCGGGCTTTACATTTGGTGCGTTAAATGGAGTGAAAAGAGCGCATAAACGTTGAAATATCTCAAACGCGAAGAAAATGACGGGTAGTTTTCTTCAAAATCGACGAATTCATCGTGATTTGCTAGCTGTTGGACTTGTGTCGACGGTGAAACCTGCATGCATTAAATTAGGCGCGTGAAGTGGAGTGAAAAGGGTTCTTAAACGTCGAAATATCTCAAACGGAAAAGAAATGACGGTGAGTTTCCGTCATAATCGACGAAATAATCGCTATTTGCGAACAGTTAGGCTTGTTTCGACGGTAAAAGTGTCGTGCATTTCATTCAGAGCGTAAAATGGAGCGAGAGTAAATATCATCTCGGCTGTGTAAAACAATGGCTAATTCACGCGAAGAGTTGTTACGCGCCAAAATTTCTAACCCTAACCCGACATCAGAAGTAGGATCAGTACCGCTTAAAGTGATACAAGAGCAGATGGCCCTTATGCGCGAGTTAATTCAGACGATAGCGCAAAAACCAAGGGAGCCGGAACCGAGTGTAAAACCCGAAAAATTTTCGCTACCGCGTTTTGACCCCGAAATCGCGGGTGCGGACCCAGCTGCGTGGTGCGCGACTGTTAATGTAACTATGGAAAAAAGGCCTCTACAAGACGACGAGTTATATCTCGCTATAAGTCGTGCTCTAGAGGGTACAGCAGCACAGTGGCTTACGCAAGTTCCGGTCAGTGGTTTTACTTGGACAAATTTACGGAACATTTTCTTGCGCGTTATGGTGACACGGAGACGGCAACCTCAACGCTAATGAGGATGTTTAATGAACCACCACTGAAGAACGAAACCACGGGGGCTTTTGGTAATTGTCTTCACTCCCTTCTGTCGGCGAAATGGGCATATCTAACCAGTGTCGAATTAATTAACGCCGCCGTCCTTCTACGGCTGATTTCGCATGACCAGCGTGTCGATCGGATAGCACTCACGAATGACATCCAGATCCGGGGTCAATTCCATAAGGAAATGAGAGCTTTCTCCTACGCGAGAAAGAGACTGGTACCTTCGTCAAATAATCCATCGGCGGAACCGGAAGCTAAACGAACGAACGAAGGATATAGGAGAACTGAGTGTTACGGGAAGACAAAAACGGGGAAGGAGCAGGATATACGAAACCCAAAGGAAAAACGACCAGCTGCATCGTCGAAGGTGACTTGCTTCAAATGCCACGAGGAGGGACATATCGCGCCTAATTGTCCATCATTGCGGAAAAGAAACCACGATTCCATTGACGAACGCCGGATCGACTCCTGCGTAGTGGAAGCTCCGGCTGGTAGATTAAGTCATCTGGGTGTGTCGTATCCATTTTACTTTGATTCTGGGGCTGAGTGTTCGCTAATTAAAGAGTCTTTAGCCTCGAAATTTTCGGGTAAAAGAATAACCGATATAGTAGTGATGCGAAGGATCGGGAATACTTGTATTAAGAGTACACTTCAGATTTTGTCCACTGTCTGTATTACATTGGTCTTACATTGGAGATAGTTTTTTATGTCCTTGCTGATGGTTACTTAAAATACGATATCATGATTGGTCGCGAGATTTTAAGAAAAGGATTCGACGTAAATATCACGCAGAATAGCCTCGTTATTTGTAAAACAAAGATAATTAACACCTGTGGTAAAGTCGCGGAAGATGCGGTCAACATTAACGAGGTTGACACTGATGTGATCGGTAACGATAAAAATCGATTAATCTCTGTTCTCGAAAAATTTAAAGAATCATTCATTACGGGTTTCCCGCGTACTCGCGTAAGTACGGGCCAGTTAGAGATACGGCTATCTGATCCCAACGTCACCGTGCAAAGAAGCCCTTACAGGCTTAGCGAGGAAGAGCGAAGTATAGTTCGAGAGAGAATAGCCGAATTAATTAGGGCAAAAATTGTAAGACCCAGTAATTCGCCGTTCGCGAGCCGCATGTTACTCGTGAAGAAGAAGGATGGCTCAGACAGATTGTGTGTAGACTCCCGAGCGCTGAATAAAAATACGGCCGCGGATCGGTACCCCTTACCCCTTATTGCTGATAAATCGCGAGATTGTAGAGTGCGAAATACTTCGTCAGCCTGGACATGGCCAGCGGTTTTCAAGATTCCCATTCACCCTAACTCGACTGAATATACAGCGTTCGTCACCCCCGACGGTCAAAACTAATACGCAACGATGCCGTCTGGTTTGAAAAATGCACTAGCCGTTTTCCAGTGAGCCATTTTCAAAGCCTTAGGCGACCTCGCTTATTCATACGTCGTTGTTTACTTGGATGACGTCTTAATTATTGCTGACTCGGTAGATCAAGTCCTAGAAAGATTGAACATCGTATTAGATACTCTTGTAAAAGCCGGATTCTCTTTTAACGTTTCAAAATGTTCTTTTCTAACTACCTCGGTACTTTATTTGGGATATGTGTTCCGTAACGGAGAAGTTCGTTCCAACCCGGATAAAATACACGCCTTGAGCTCTTTACTTGCGCCAACGACCGTCACACAGCTCAGGCAATTCATAGGTCTAGCCTCTTACTTCCGAAAATTCGTCCCTAATTTCTCACAGATAATGAAACCCTTGTACGCGCTTACTTCCGGTAATAAAAGCATAGCTTGGACGGATAGACATGAAAAAATAAGGCAAAAGGTAATCTCCGTCCTGACCGAAGCGCCGGTCTTAATGATATTCGACCCCAACTACCCGATAGAACTACATACCGACGCTTGTTCAGAAGGATATGGGGCTATCTTAATGCATAAGGTCGGAGGTAAAAATAGAGTAGTATCGTATTACAGCAAAAGGACTAGCCCTGCGGAATCTAGATATCATTCCTATGAGCTAGAGACGTTGGCAGTTGTAAACGCCGTCAAGCATTTCCCTCACTATCTACACAGACGAGAATTCCTTGTTGTCACTGACAAGGATGCCCGCTGAGTCCGACACTATTTAACATCTATGTGGCAGGGCTGAAAGAGGAAATAAAGAAAGGTCAAGTAGGAGGCATAGTGGTAGGAGACAGTAAGGTATGGTCAATATCAAACGCAGATGGTATTGTATGGATAGCAGACAGAGAAGTGGAGTTAAAGGATACGATGTACAGACTTATGACATTCCTAAAGGAAGTGGAACTGGAATTGAACACCGAAAAAACGAAAGTAGTAGTTGTTTCGACCGTTCGCGGAGAGACGCGATCGAGAGATAGCACGTCAACGAGAGTTTTAAGTTCCCGTTACGATTAAATAATCGACGCCACGAACTGATCGATTCCCTTACTTCTATTTGGATAATAAGGTAGTTCAAAAAAATTGCACTGATTTAACACAAAGAAATAAGTATTTAATCCAACAACTTATTAGGTAGATAGAAATACATAGAACAAAAATATAAATGCGCGACTTATGACATGTGTTGACGGTTCGACTTCTCGAAAAGTAATGATCGCCCTTCCATCTTTTTCGTCTTCTCTGGAATCACTACGTTCGGATCACGCCACATTCTTTTACGCGAGATAAAATAACGGCCACGAGACGACGATTCTGGAAGTCGCCCTGCTTAATGAACCATGTGCTTGCCATTACAATGTTTATTTGCCGGGCAGAAGCGACGATCCGTCTGCGACATTGTAGTGCCACGATCGACGGTAAAAAATATGGCCTATGGCAAGCCGCATGGTGTAACAGTAGTGTTTGAAAAGAGAAGGAACAATAGGAGGCAAAGGAAATGGAGATGGGGTGAGGAAGAACTAGAAGAAGTGGATGAAATTAGGTATCTAGGGTACATACTGTAGAAAAATGGGAACGACGAAAAGCATATACAAGACAGCAAAAGAAGGGCGACAATCGCGATGAAGAGGAGAATTAGGATGTTTGGAGCACTGGTAGAGAGTGTAGCGCTGTTTGGAGCAGAGGTGTGGGGATGGAACATAGAGAGGAGGCTGGACAGGGTAAAAAGGAGATACGTGAGATACGTGAGTTCTAGGATGGGAAACAACAACGCCAAACTAGATTCTGAGAGAGGAGTGCAAGATAGAGGAAATAAGAGAAAATGCGCTGGAAAGACCAGCAAGGTATGAGGAGAAAGCCTTGGAATCGAAGAAGAAATTAGTAAAGGAGTGTATAAAGGAGAGAGAAAGGAATTGGGGAAAGGACCAAGAAGGGAAAAGGGCAAGGAAAAGAAAGATGAGGTTAGAGCAGGCGAGTGAGGGAAGGACACAACTGGAGGCAGGAGATAGACAAGAAAGGATAACAGCGAACCAAATCATGGAAGAAAGAAGGAAAAGAGAAACAGAGAAGAGGGAGAAAAGGATAAGGGAATCCAAGGACAACGATATTACAGGAACATAGCAAAAGAAGGGCTACCAAAGTATCTCGAAGGAAAGATGAAATGGTAGGACAGAAGCATGGTAGCAAGATTCAGATGTGGCAACGAAACCAGGGCAAGGGAACACTGGAAAGGGGAGGAAGAAAGAAGATGCAGATTATGCAAGAAAGGAGAGGAAGACTTAAAGCATATAGTAGAAGAATTCTAAATGACAAGAAGAGCGAAGAGCATAGCAGAGGTGCTAGAGGAGACTGGAGAAGGACGGGCAGAACTAAAGGGGATAATAGGGAAGAGAAAAGTAGCAGAAGGGGGGAAGGAACGACAGGAAGGGAGCACAGCAAGGAAGTGAAAGCCAAAGACAGAATGAGTGCTAGAATAAGAATATATGTGTGTAAGGCATTAAATGTAAAAAGGAAGTCGTCCAAAGCCGAAAGAAACGGACTAAAACAAATAATAATAATAATAATAATAATATAGAATAGTGTAGATAGTTGCACACAAGTCAATGTAAATTTTTTTGATAAAACAATATACAAAAGCTTTCGAAGGACAATTCACAATAGAGAATGTCAAACAATGTACAACACGCGCGTTTACACATATTTCTCAAATTATAGATTCTATATTCCCTACACTGAAACATTGCAGTTAGATATTACGGCCGCGTTTGGTGGGAAATAATGATTTTCATGTGGATTTGTGTGGATTATAGAATTCTGATAAGAGACTGCGAAAAAAATGAAAAGAAAAAAGAGGAAGATAAAAGGCGAACAATACTTGATGTAATAGATGTATGGTGTAATAGATACTGAAGTGCACTCAAGTATGTTCAACCAGTAACGTTTATTACGCTTGATAACAATGAATAACAATTAACAGTTAACAACAGTTGATACTTAACGACGATCAACAACAGCGACGATTGACCGATAGCTGACTCGTTTTCTTTCACCCTACGCGCTTCGCGGCTCGCGGTAAAATGTCCGTTTTTTTCTCAGATCGAAATGATTCTTCCCTTCGTTGCCCATCGACATCCCCACTAGAGTGTATTCATTAGATGTGTCGCCGCGGCTGGCACGAGTATGCTCCTCCGAGAAATTCGGCGGAAGGAGCGCGAAGATGTCGATGACGGATTGAGCACGTCGTGTTGCGCTTTAACGACGTAGCGCATTGTTTCACGAAGCCGTTGGAAAGCTCCGTGATCCGTGTCGCCACAGATATATATATTATTTTGATTAGGAAAATTATATTTCGATAAATTATATTATATTTTGAAGAAATCAATTTTAATAAATAGTAATAGGAGTCAACCGACCATCGTTAAACTCTGAGATCAAGTGATTGGAATTTTGTACTTGGTGCCATCTTTTGACATACACAATAACTGCGTAGTTTAGTAATGACAGTAAAGGGTTTATTTAGACTAAATTTCATAACTTTTCACCATTTCTCTAAATTAAGTGCATGTACATTATTTCATTTGCACATACAAGTACATAATGCATATTTCTTAGAATTAGTTAACTATCATATAATATGTTTCCCAGGAAAGCTGTTAAAAAATTTGAGAAATGTTGCAAACGTTTACGAACACCTCTAACCTTCCTTTGTTAAGTACGTGGGAGAAAATATTTATATCGTCTTTCGGGAAAAAATTCCGAATGGAATGAAAGGCGAGATTTTCGAACTGTAGAAATGAAAAAGAATGTAAATGTTTCAAACGAAAACGGAGAAAACTATTATATAGAATTATTCTATTATTGCGTAGAAAATCATTGAAAAATGTTCAGAGTAATCTTTTTATATTAATTTATAATAAACCAATGCATTTTTCGACATACGACTCTTTTAATTGCAAGTTGCTTTCTTCGATGCTATTTTCAGATGCTGTTTTTCAGATGCTGTTTAAAGCTGTTATTACATTGGTTTGGGTTTTGATATTCAATTGATTCATACAGATTAGTTTTATATGCTGTGTATTTCACCACCTTGTACAGCCATTTACAACACACGGGATACTCAGATAAAGAAGACGTGACGGACGGGGAAAAACAGAAGAGAATGTCAAGCACTTGCACCAACGCTGGATGTAGGAACTAGTGATCATACCAACATGACATCTATCTCAATAAGACGAATGCGGGATGCTGGAGAAAAATAAAGAAAAATTAGAAAAACAAGCGATATGAGAGTAAACGTATACCGTATATACGCTGTTACATTGTACACGAATATAAACAGCTGCTAGAAAATTCAATTATGAGAATGATGGACTCACTTTAGCAATTTCAGTATTGTTATTAACAAAACATAGACATATCGTCAATTTACTTCGTCGATACTTTTTTTTGCAGTTGTCAGACGAGAACGTTTCCCTCGTTATTCTTCAAGATATTACTGCTTTTTAAGCTTAGTATATTGCGTTTTGCCCGAATATGTTTATCCTTCGTTTTTACTATCATCTAGTGCATACGCAATTAACACTTTTAATACCAAACGATGGTATATTGTTGCAAGGAACATTTCATATATATATATATATATATATATATATATATATAATATGATATAATATGTATAATGTAATATAACATAATGCTACAGCGTTTTACTATTCGCATCGCGTGGGAACTTTATCTCAAAATAAATTTAGAATATGATACAAACGGTTGAATTTTCCTGCAGAAACCCCGAGTCAGATGTTTGACATATTGAAAAACTGCTGAAAACGTCCCATTTGTAAAAATAATTTAATTATAATCTGCGATGATTAATACCGAGGCAGGGTATACGCCAAAAGGTGTAGGGTGGCATAATGTAATGATTACCAAAGACTAATCTGAGTATTTAGACTATACCGTTTACGACAGCAATTATCCTTCTACTAAATATTATACCCACCAGGAAACAGGTGCCGGATTAGGACTCTTTGCCCCTGAAACGAAATAATGTACCGATTAGGAGTTGCCGAATATTGCAAATCTGAAGCAGAACGATATGGAAATTCCGGTAAGAATTGTAGGAAGACGATGTCGAACTAGAGATATTACGAAAACTCTACTAGGACCTAATAGCAAGCATCTATTATCATTCCCCCTTTTATTATATCTGTTAATAATAAATTGTTAATTTTTGTCGTTCTCTTTGGCTCTCTAGGCTCCGTAGCAGTTTTTACTGACATTTTAAACAACGTGTTAATATTGCCAAGTAAAAACGGAGCAAATAAGAATTCCTTCAAAAGCGGCATCATTTTCGAAAGTGAGTAAATAAGAGATGTATTTTAACGCTGTACCTAGCAAGCATCGTTTACTTTACACAGTACAGTAAGGGCCGGAGCATCGATGAAATTTGATTGGTCGACAACTTGCCCATTCTGCGCAGTGGGTGTGCCTTATAGTGCATTGAAGGGTTATATTGCTACCGGGTACTGTGGGTAGGGATAAGATTTGTAGAAAATAGGTAGTAGCTTCTCGGTACATACTAGCAGCAAGGTTCAGTATTACACTGATATTCGGAGTGTTTGTGTGGCTCGTTCGTACGATTGAGCAGTTTTAGTAAATTTAAAAATATAAAATATACAAGAATAAGATATTAAATATTTGTCAAGATTCCATTTGAAGAATTGGAGAGCTGTTGAAGCGGAACGAGAACATCTGATATTCGTAAGTTTTGTCTGTAATACATTTCTGTTTGATCAATTGTACACGTATAATATTTCTTAAGTCGTCTACAATTAGTAGATTCAATTTCAATGTCTTTTTCTTTTAAATAGGTTTAAAGGCGCAATAAATTACAATTAAAATGGATAAAACGATTCCTACAATCAACTTCCGATATTTGATGGAACATAATACAGAATCTTCAGAAGATGAAGAATTACTGGCTGTTCCTTCGACATTGTCAGATGATTCAAATCCGTCGGTTCATTCAATATCGGCGGATGAGTTAGCCGTACCTTCAACATCCATGGTACTTCCAGAAATTATGGTTGATATACCATCCCCTGAACCTTCAGCAAGGGTGATTGATTTAACATCACCGATACCGTCGGCGTCGACAATGCCACAGATATTCTCGATAGAAATGCCGCGTGACGTTCAAGAAAATTATGCTGATTTTCGTTTTGAAGCAGTAAGACGTTCGAGTTTTCGAAATTGGCCTGTATCTTTCATTGACCCTGTCAGTCTTGCAGCTGCAGGATTCTACTATACAAGCGAGACGGATATCGTAAGGTGCTTTGATTGTCAATTGCTGGCAAGTCAGTGGTCAGTGGGTGATATTCCCATGCAAATTCATGAGATGCGTTCTCCAGAGTGCAGATTTATCCGCAATGAACATTGTAATAATGTACCAATGGGAGCAGATCCAGCTAAAGTTCTACGGACAAGACGAAGAAATAGAAATATATCTTGTCCTTATGGTTTACATTATCAGGAGTCATTTGATTTTAATGACCATCGATTTTCACGAAACCCGACGGCATGTGATCTCAGCCGTTTGGGACTAAAAGATGTTATGAAAGCAGAAAGATTGGAATACGCTACTTACGAATCCAGATTAAATTCATTCGCAACATGGCCTACATATATGACACAGACAAGTGAAGAATTAGCCCATGCAGGCTTCTTCTACACCGGAATAAATGATTTCACTACCTGTTACCAATGTGGAATTACTATAGGAAATTGGAGATCGGAAGAGGATCCATGGGAGAGACATATGATTTCGTCTCCCAGCAGTGGTCATTTTTTACCAGTACGGGGCTGGGAATATGTCAATAATGTAACAGGCCAGGAGTTATATGAAACTTCTGCAGAAGTAAGTACAAAAACGTAAAGCCTGTACCATATGTATAATTAATAATTAGAATATATACTTATGTACATTATATTTATTTCAGGCACCAATTGAAATTACAGATGAGAGTCCTGAGAGATCCAATAGTGAAAATGATACTAATGAAGTAACTCTCGCTGAGAAAGTAGGTAAGTAATAAAAATAAAAACACAGATTCGTTAATTTGTCTGAAATCCGTATACATATAATAAATTCTATTATATATTGTATTTAAATATACTGTTTACTATTTTAGCTGCTCTGGAGCAAGAAAATCGAGCATTGAAAGATGCTCGTTCGTGTAAAGTTTGCACGGAACGACAAGCGACTATTACGTTCCTACCTTGTGGACATCTAGCAACTTGTCAGTACTGTTCACCAGCATTCACAACGTGTATCATTTGCCGAAGAGAAGTCAAGGCCATTACCCGTACATTTTTGGCGTAATGCATACACATGTAAAAATTAGCTTATTCATATCTCTTATATAAATATACTTTATAATTGTTTAACAATGACATACACACATTAAGATGTATGGTATCATGTATCGTTAAATTAAGTGTATAAATAGAAACATAATATTAAACTAATCAAATACATTTTTTCTCTATTTTTTTGGCTTTCTTTGTATTTTAAGCGTTACTTAATCAAACATTAGTTCGTATTATGTATCTTATTTTATCTGAATAAAGTTAACATTTTCCGCATCTAACTAATTGTTCTTTGTTTTATTCCCCTTATTGTTAGTAAATGAAATTGTATTACATATATATTTGAAATTGTATTAAATATATATATATATATATATATATATATATATATATATATATATATATATATATATATATATATTTCAAATCATAAAAATCATAGCTTACTTTTTCTTTTATTTATACTTTCACTGTTTATGCATCGCTTATAATATTCTCTATTTAAAAATAGCTACCGCAGGAAAGGGATCAAAGACAAAAACATTTAATACTGAAGGACCTTTATTGTTAAAGGTTTAGAGAAATGCATCCTTCCAGTCTTCCCAGTTGTGTCCTTCAGCTTTCAGCAGATTCGTTTGGTACCATCTTGCTGCTGTTTTCTCTAAATACATTTTTAAACCTTTTACTTTCTCCTCATCACTTTTTATTTTATATTTTCTGCATTCTTCTTCATACTCTGATATCCAGCCTGTGGCTTCTTGAGTTCCATCAATTTGTTTTATACTAAAGTTTATTTCTTCTCTTTCACGCTTATCTCGTTTTTGGAGAGTTTCTAGAAGTCTTTCCATGTCCAGACTGGACTTCTCGGTTTCCGTCTTTATTTTCCTTGTGGGGGTAATTTCTGCTTCGTCTAGGAACATGTCTTGAATTACGAAGTTTAAGTCTGTATTGATATAAAGCGCTGCTGTCTCGTCATCCATTGTGAGTTTAACATTTCTATACTGGCCTACCTTGGTTAGACTGTTTGCGGCCTTCTTCACTGTTGCTGAACGGAATAATTGCTGATGGTAGCTTTTTGCTTGATATTCCGGGGAAAAATGTAGTATACTTCGTTTTCTGGTCTTCTTATGGATTCTATGCTCTCTAGCTTCTCCCCTTTTGCGTTCTCGTTCATGACGATAGGTAAGTTAAATTTCAGCGGCATGGTGTAGCGAAAATCGATTTATAAGGTTCAATTCTAGGATAATTCAGGGATCGATTCCGAAAATCGAGTTTATTGTGAAAATACTTAAATGAAATACAAGAGTAAACAACAATTAATAATTAACAACAATCAATAACAGTAATAATTAAATAAACAACAACCAATTTATAATAGTAAACAATAAATACGAAGTTCTGTGCAATGTCTTCCTGAAAATCGAGAATCGATTTTCAACTTCCTGAGCTACCGTTCGTGCTGAGGTAGCAATAAATAGTGACACGCGACAGGAATGTTGGGGATTGGTGGAAATCAGCCGCGAGAAACAGATCATAAAACACATTGTTAACATTTTTATTATGCGAAAATTACATTGTCAAATACAAAAGTATAAAATATATATATATATATATATATATATATATATATATATATATATATATATATATATATATATATATATATATATAATCGAGTAAAAAGAAAATATAAAATTAAACAAATATATTTAACAAACATTACATTTAAAATGTATAAATATATATATATATATATATATATATCCAACATATGAACAAGATATATCCAAAACAACAAAATTGAAGCAGTTACACTAAATCAAAATCGAAGCAAGGAGCTCCAGGGCGAAGTTCGCTGACTTATGCATACACCAATAACGCACAACAGGGGAAATTCCCTTTCTCCCAGAAGCATGGTGACGAAGATGTGCCTCCAAAACCTCTACAGGAATTTCATTGGCAAAACGAACATTTACACAACGATCAGTGTCAATAACTTCAACCAGAGGGGGTTCCCACTCCAACACAACGGTCTCTGCATCGGAGAAACTCTCATCTGCAATAACAAGATTATCAAAACTCAATTCCGACGGGACATCCACGGCCTCGGCATCGATGTCGAATAGTTCCTCCGACCACTCTGGTACTTGTGGTTCATCACAACACCGCATGCGTTTGAGGGGTCTTTCCGAGTCGCCCAAGGGTTCTTCGGAATCCCTCTTTCTCTTGCGCTGAAACGACACAACACAGTTTAAATAGAACAAAACAGGACGAATTAAGCGGAAAAAAAAACAAGATAAAATACGCACCAGGGAAATCTGCATGAGAACCTCCGATAGAAACGCCTCCGCAAACATTGTTCGAACGTCAATCACCGAAGCCTAATGAAACAACATAAAAGGAAAAGGGATCAAAATCACGAAAACAACCATAATATGCAAATATCCATTTAAAGCAAACTTACGCAAAATAACTCGAAGGAGGAGGACCTCGTTGTGGGAGAACAGCGGACTACGTGTGTTGCCCGAGCAAATAACGAAATGATAATGACGCTGTAGCCACCAGCCCTTGCACGTGCCAAAGGAAACATAAATAATTCCCACGATACAAACGTCGAAGTTTCGCTCGAGAAAAACTAAATCAGCATGGAACCCTTCAAGTCTCCTAGACGCTAGCTCAGCAGAAACACAGGACCGACAGGAACTGAGTCGAAATATGGAATTCACATTCTCTCACGTACGATCTCGGGAAACCAAAACTGCAACGTCCCGATTCCCACGGAAGCATACCCCCAGTGGACCACCACCCCGTGGGGGATGGCATTATAAATAAGCATAGCAACATAGAGCAAGGTTCATTATTTCTTACGGTATAGGCTCATTATAACGTTCATCATTACGTCCAGTATTACGTTTGTACGACACTTAGCGTTTCGGCGGTCTTTGGTTGTTCATTATAAAAAAAAAAAGGAGAGTCGCGATCAAGTTAGAGATTTTTCAAAGTCCTCACTTCATTGTCAAAATAAAATTGCGGTATTAATCCGGTTAGATATCTGTAAAGTGTTTATCAAAATAAATAAATAAATAAATAAAATAGAAATACGATAATAAATTATACCCGAGTTCGAGCAATAAATCCCATCGATAAAACGCTGACGACCATTGGAACAGGCGAGTTAATGGCGCCAGACAGCACTCACTTATCAAGGTAAGAAACTTAATTTTATAAAATTTTCTTCTTCTCTGATAATTTCGCCACATCCGGGAACCGAATCCAATTTACTTATCACCAATTAACACATTCAATTTCGTTTCAATTTTGTAAGCATTTTCAAGATAAACCATCGATTTTGAAACTAAACAAGGGGTTATTCGCTGCGTAGGCTTGCGTAAACGGTGTCTTCAATTACTGAAACACTCATTGATCTTCGCATTCCTCCTCCCACTGTTGGCAAAATATTGCCCGTCTTTGGGCAAGGCTTGCGAAATCACACAAGTCTTACGCAGAGAGGATTATCAAATTCATCATTGGAATTAATTAACCGATATTTTTCATTCTTGCCATCATTGCATACGATTACAAATAGAATAATTCCCTTCTGAATCTTAACCGAAGGATCATTCGCTGTGTTGGGTTGTGGATAACGGTGTTTCGACTATCGAACCATCTATTGATCTTCGCATTCCTCTTCCCACTGTTGGCAAAATACTGCCCATCTTTGGGCAAGGTTTGCGAAATCACACGAACCCCACACAGAGAGGATCATTGAAATCATTTTCTCGTGATCACTCAATTCGGAAGGCAAGAAAATCGAAACGGTAAAAATCACCCTAACAAATGAACTAAGGTCCAGTTCAATGATAGATTCATTGGCGAAATTAAGAGAGGAGGAGAAGGAAACGTAGGGATAAAATTTGTATCAAACAAAGAAAATTCAAAATCCTAACCAATCCATTCACGCGAAAATTCCTGTTTTACCTCCTCGCACATTAATATATATATATATATATATATATATATATATATATATATATATATATATATATATGTGAATAACAACCTAAGCGATTCGACATTCAAGTAAAAATCCGTTCAACGAGGACAAATATTTATTGCATTCAACTTTAATCCTCTCCCGTGCCAGTATCCCTGCGCATAGCAGGTTAGCAGAAAACGTGGAATTTACCTATCAGTAGCCTGAATATTAATTAACGCTACCCGCGAATAATTAATTTATTAATAGACAATCTAAAGAAATTTCCCTAATCGAAATAGTCCTTAGACTATTTCTGGTGGCAGCAACTACCGTGTAAATCGAAAGTTTCGATAAGAAAAAATATATAGTGTAAACTTTCAAACTTAGAAATAGATCTTAATCGGAAATCTTAATTCAATATCGTGAATATAATTATATCGTTTAAATTTTCCCTTCCTGATGAAACTCAAATTAAATCGAGCTAAATTGAATTAAATTAAATTAAAACAAAACAAAATAAATTAAAACAAATAAAAAAAAAATCTTGCGAATTCAACCGTTTAAAATCAATTCAGACAAACAAGAACGTAACATTAGAGTATATATATTTTTGGTGGCAGCGGTGGGATCTGCTCCACAGAGGATTAAAATTGGTTTAAAAAAGTGGATACGTTCCACAGAGGATTAAAGTAATCACACTAGTCGATAAAATATACATTCATTAAGAAACAATGGTGTCTAAAGTGGAATCGTTGGACGAAGAAATGGTTTTAACATTGTCGGAAAAACTTAAAGCATGGGACGCGAACTTTCGCGATGTAAGTGCAAATCTCGCCGAACTACAAAGCGGCATGTTCGAACTCAAAGCAAAACAAGAATCTAATACACCCGCATCGCCGCCTACGACACAACAAGAGATGGCCCAGCCGAGTGAGCATACCCAGCCAATTAAACTAAAAGACGCGATCGAATCGGTGCCAGTGTTCGACGGTTATCAACCCTCAGTATTTCGATTTTTAGGAGCATGTGAGCGCGCACGAAATATGCTTCCTAGGCATCAAGAACCTCAGTTAGTAAAATTATTAATGAATAAGCTTCGCGAATTTCTCGCCGTAGAAGACACAGAACTAATAAGTTTAAACGATTTCGGGAATAAATTAAAAGAAATGTTCGGTTCGGGTAAAACGATTAATGAATATAAAGGGGAATTAGCTACTGTATTCCAACGACCAAGTGAAGATATTTTGGACTACATAGATCGCGTCAGAGATCTCAGACTGGCGATAATAAACGGGGAAAGATACGAGTACGGCACCGTATTTCAAGATAGGATAGATCGAGACACGAGGGAAGCTTTCTTAAGGGGCTCCCAAACGAGGTGTATTTGCGAGTAAAGATAGCAGGATACCAATCCTTGGATGACGCGTACCGCCAAGCAGTGAAAGCAACACGAGAATTAAAACAAGCAAACAATAGAATACGATACCAGCGTCCGACACCTCCGAATAATTATAACCGAAACAACGCTCATTCCCCATACAATAGTAACTACATCGGAAACAACCACAGGGACTGGAGATTTGTACCGACGTCGCGGAAATATCTAAACAATCCGGGAATAGAGGAAGATGCCAGGAAAGGAGCAAGAGCAATAATCTGGGAAGAAAAATGCATAAGTAAATACCTCGACAGAGATCTAAGTCAAAAGAGGGATGACGATCATTTGAATCAATCAACTTTTCAACGCAAACACCATTCCGTTGCTGTGATAAGGGATAACGTCACTTTAAATAGTAACAGGACGCACGACACCACAGACAGGATCATCAGTGAGAAATTTTCCGAGCTCCCAGACAAGATAAACAATATTAATGCCAAAGAACTTGCAGAAGAAGCAGAAACTAGGAAACTGAACGACGAGACGATAGGCAACGATTATCCACTGCCTAATACCACGGAGATATTGGACCCGCTGGGAAGTGCGAAGTGCCTCTCCACGTTCGACTTGGCAAAGATACAAAAGCAAGGCTCCACGAATTTCGTGAATGTTTCAAACGTAATAGGAAAAGAGATAGCGAGTGTATCTCACTCAAAAATTTTTATAAAACCATCAGAAAATAACTTAATCGGACTCAAAGCCAAGCCATTAAATTGCAAGGAAGATCAGACTACAGAGAATAAAAGTATACCTATCCCTATATCCGAAACAGAATCTATAAGCAGAAAGGTTTGTAATAAAAATTCAAAGAATAATTCTAAATCTACCGAAAATATTCCTAAACGTTCCGTACAAATAAATAATAATTTAATTATAATAAGCACTTCCAGTGAAACTATTCATCCTGAAAAGGTAGAGAAAAATCAACGTGTTGCGAATAAAGTAAATAAAGAAGAATGGATAACTAAGGAACAGGATTCTAAACATTTTCAAGCCGAAAAAACGCAAGTTCAACATGCTCAAAGAAATAAAAAAGGAGAAAATAGGGAATCACCAGTCGAGGATATATATAAAAATTCGAATAAGTACGCTTGCCATTGGATTATAATTGGATTCAAAATACTTCATTGGTTGTTACATCTAGCATTTGACGTAGATAACATGAGTGCTACTTATGATTCCTCTTGGAGAATATAGATGGTATCACACTATACTATATCTAAAATATTTTTGGGTTAATATAGCTACGGCATTTTCAAAAATTTGTATTTTAAATGCTATTGGCAAGCAATTGGATAATTGGATCGGTGTCAGTAAACTTGGGTCTTGGCGCAAAATAAAAACTAAAATGAAGAAAAGGAAGTGTGACACTGTTCGTCGAATAATACAGATAGTGGAAACCTAAAAAGGAAAAGAAAATTATTAAGTGTGCTCCGATTATTGTTTGAATATAAAATGTGTTAATTCAACGAATAATTAAAGTAGTGAAAGTGAAATTTACATTGTGAACAAGTAATCAACATGCAAGAAGGTGTACGTGCAAATATAGGTTGTGAATCCTTGTTTGTGGAACGTAATGTATGACAGCTACCTGAAATAAGTGAATAAATTAGTTTCAATTGTTTCAGTGCAAAATACAAGGTTACTAAATGTCATAATTATATTGTGGTTAAAACAAAAGCAAGTGTGACTCTGTTCGTTGAATAATACAGATAGAGGAAACCTAAAAGAAAAAGGAAAATTATTATGTGTATAAAACGTGTTAATTCAATGAACAATTAAAAGGGTGGAAGTGAAATTTACCTTGCGAACAAGTAATCGATATACAAAAGGTTTACGTGCAAAATAGGTCATGGATCCCTGTTTGCAGAACACCATGTACGACAGCCAGCTGAAAGTAAATAAATGGATTAACTTCGATCGCCTTGATACAAGATACAACACTACTAAACGTCATAGCAAGACTGTGAAAGAGTGACACTGTTCGTCGAATAACACAGATAGCAGGTAACCTGAAAAAAAAGGGGGGAATGATTACTACAAGTGCTCTAATTATTGTTTGAATATGAAACGTGATAGTTCAACAAATATTTAAAACAGTGATGGTGCAACTTACCTCATGAACAATCAAACACCATACAAAGAAGTGTACAAGCATGAATTTCACAAATTAGTAAGAAGAAATAAAATAGCTGATAAGTATAGAAAGTGGTTAGGAAGATAATTAAGATAGATTAATTGGAAGCTAGTAATAGATATAACCGGAGTAAAAAGATAGTATATTGTATTAACTATTATATCTAACATGTAGAAGCATATTTTGTAATACACAATAGCGGTCGCTCACACAATATATCATACACATATTGAATTAATAAATTAAACAGTACCTTTATGATCACAGACATAGGATGATTGGAGGCAACCATAGTAAGTATCCAAGGTATACCGAAGAATCTGATGATGCCGTGGGAATGATCCAGGTAAGCAACACAGCATCAAAATCTAAAAAAAAAATTTTTTTACAAACAACGTTAATCTAATAAATAAAACTTAATCACTAATAAGGGAACTAATTCATATCATATCATAAAATAATAACAAATAGCGAACACAAGCAATAATAAAATTAATAGGGAAATAAGAAAGGTTAATAAACACAGAAATAGGTTAGAAACTAATCAAGATAGACTAACTAAATATTAACAAGTCATGACTGAACTTAGTACCAAGGAATAAAGTTATGCTACATGAAAGCGACTGGTAACACAGTACACAAAACACTAACTAAATTAAACGAGACTTATATAAACGCAAGTCACGTATAACCAAAACAATAACCATTGAAATTCGATAACAATATAATCCATGTTATTACATTAAAGTAACACGCGGTATTTACACACACAATACCATGAAACACAAAACAATATTACAAAACACTACTAAATAAAATCATAATCAGTTATTTCAATAATACATTACTGTTGACATTAAAACAACACCATACCAAAGATACACGCGAGCGACCATGTTGGAAAAAATCCGTCGCGCACACCCCACACACACACACACACCTCAACACGAATAATAGCCAATACAATGTAATATAGAATCATAATAGCTATGTTAGGTACTAATAAAAAAAAAAAAAGAGAGAGAGAGAGAGAAGGGGAAAAAGGGGAGAGAAAGAAAAAATAATAAATAATAACTAACATAATCGTAACATATTACATATATATATTATATTATATACAGGGATACAATATTCACATAAAGGAACAGGTCCGAACGAAATATATAAAAAAAAAAAGACAAAATATATTAATTGTTTTTGTATGTATGTACAGAACGAGTGGCGAACTCATCAATTCTGACATAGAAAACCCAGACGGACCCGAGCTCGCATTCGATCTGGAGGTGACGGAGGAGATTGAGTCCTGCCTCTGTGCTCGGTTGATACGCTCCGTTTACCATTTTTATAGCGGCTATCTTTGTCAAGATTGTTTCGACAACCTAGATCCAGACGAGCAGGACCTATGTGAAGAGCCGCCCACTCATTTCCTATGCGGAGTACCTGCAAGAATACAAATATCATACTGCAGCATATGCGATATAAACCTAGCGAACCTACAACCCGCTATATCATGCCTCCAATGCATGATGGTCTACAATAATCTGACTCACCTTGAAAGAGAATTTTAAGTTCAAGGAATGATACTCCGCACCATCGAAATATAACGTACTTGTGTGCTGTGCACGAAGGGAAATACTTATACTATCCACCTGTAAACAAACAACATTAATAACTATACATATAATTTTCATTCATGTTTACCAATATATATACACGCATGTTTTAAAGTGGGTGATATTTGCAACACTCACTTCCATTGACAATGCAAGTGACTCATAAAATAAACTGTCATATTTATACACACATATATATATATACGAAAACAAGCTACATTTGTGACATTTATACCTATTGATAATATATACTTATGTATATTTATAACGATAAAATAAATCCCATTTATATTACTAACCAAAACGTATGCATATATGTATATAATTATAACTCAACTAGCCTTCATAAAATTATATTCACTGATAGCATATACATGAAACCTAAAATAAAACAAAGCTGTAATAAAAAAAAGGGGGGGGGGGAAAGGAGGAAAGGGAGAAGAGAAAAATATATAAATATAATTTCTTTTTTTTTATACATATATATATATATATATGTCGGGGAGAGATTGGAATTTTGGGCGCGTGACAATTCTTCACGTGAGTTATCCATTGTTTAACACAACTAAGATTATATTTTCACGTATACACAAGTCTACTACAAAGATTAACAAATAATAAGTCTAGTGAATAATAAACTTAACAAATAATGAAGTTAGTGGAAAATAAATTGAACGAATAATAAATTAAACAAATAATAAAGTTAGTGGATAATAAGTTGAATGGTTAGTAAGTCTAACAAATAATAAAGCTAATGAATAATACGTTTAACGGATAGTAAGTTCAATGAATAATATGATTTACAAACAATAAGTTAATAATCGTTATAAACAATAATTTTGAGTTCAAACGAATCCACGATCAACAGGATGACTCCTTACTGAGCGTAGACTGATCTTAAGCACAGAAACACGACGTGTCACTCTCCAAAGCAGTCACAAGACGAATGCCAGCCTCGTCGAGATCATTCTCGCTGTACGATTGCATTTTGTTTTTCTATACCCGTTTGGAAGCATCGAGGTGGTTCCAAACGCCGTTGTTAGGCAGACTCGTTGGAAGCATCGAGAAAGTTCCAAACGCCGTTGTTAGGCAGGCTCGTTGGAAGCATCGAGAAAATTCCAAACGCCATTGCTAGGCAGTTTCTGCCTGAGTACATCCCGTGACCGTGGCTACGTTCGGCGACCAATTGTCGCCTCGAACCCAATCTTGATATCACAAATCTCGAACAATTACAGCTATGATAAAATCCAGGCTAGACTACTAGAAGATGTTCCCAAAATTTCCAAGGAACGGCTTCGGCTTTCCTTTCATCTCCGACATATATATATGTCGGAGAGGAAAGAACACCGGAGCCTCTGGAATGCTGGATAATCCCGCAACATTGTAACCTAGAGCCTACTATAGCTGTAATTAAACAATTGTAGTTATTCAACCTAATTGTAATTGTCCGAGATTTGTGATAGTGAGCTTGGGCTCGAGGCGACAGTCGGTCGCCAACGTGCCCGCGGTCAAGGGATGAACGCTTTGCCTAACAAAGGTGTGAAGTAATTCTATAGCTCTCCTTAAAAGAAATATCTCTGGCGACACACGACAGTAAACATTCCAACGGTCTCTGTCCCGTGGCCACACGCAGTTCCTATTCTTCGAGAAAGATGATTGCCAGATGTCGATGTGTCTCCACAGTACGTGATCAGCTAGCCCGAGGGCCGTTATAAGCACTAATATCTAGTTACCTAAAGTCCTTCGAACAGATAAACAGTCTTTGTCTCAACTACGGGAAGATAGGGGAGATCTATTTCTTTCAACGAACGGCGTCTCCCACTAGCAACTTTCCCTCGAGGGCGGCTAGCATCTTTTCTAACCACCGATATGGAAATTGACCAATTAGCAGCAACGCCAATTTCCCTTACTCTCTGAACGAAGACTATCCTCGACGAATCCGATGATCTCGTGCCCTTAGACACACCCCGATTTAGTTTTCCTCTGTGGCATCATCGGGACGGGAAAGGCATTCTTTCACGCGATCTCATCGACTAAAGGAATAACGTCTTTACGAATTATTATTGTTCAGACTTAGACCTCGCGAGCACGTTCGTTCATCATCCTGTTGACCGCGGATTCGTTATCGAACCCGAGACCATTGTTACTAGTATCGCGGGTGCCTAATCACCATAGTCGATTGTTAAACTTGTATCATCCGTGCCTGTGCTAATAAACTGTGTCTTTATTATATCGCAACGATGGCTAATTTCAATGAAGACTCACCAAACACCCACAATCCTAACCGCAACGCCACTCCGACATATATATATATATATAATAAAAGGTTATTCTTATTTCTAATAAACTCAAGAGTAAGAAACAATATAATAAATTGTTAATAGGAAGATGAATCACCTGGTCATCGTACTTACCCTCATCAAAATAACATATGGCCTGGTAGGATACGACTGCAATGGTAACCACCTCAACGTTACCACCATCTCTTTAAACTCCATCGGGGACTGCAGCATACAACCTGCAATGACAGAAACCCAAGATATTTATATTCAACTACTGCAACTCTCAGAATTTGAATTTACCAGTGTAAGGCAATGCAAGGTGCAAATAACTCGAATTATATATTACTGTGGCATGCACTCCCACACGTCGGCAGTGCATAATGGATTCGCCGAATACCTCCATGAAACAACTGCCCAACAATGTGCAAGGATTCACCAGGACGGTACGTTCTCATTCGGACCACAAAACCTTATAGTAGGCCTAAAAGATAATGCAACAGAAACAAGGTCGCTTGTCCTAGCCGGCAAGTTATCAGACGACGGTAGCTGCCAGGGAACACAATATGTAGACCCATACGGGAGCTGGGAGAAGGTCGTTGTACAAGCCACAGTAAGGATAAGTTTAAGATCATCAGTTGTGCCAGTACGGATTGAAGCAAACAAAATTCTACTAAAATCAGGAACGGTATGTACCTTTAGCGAAGGAAACTGTTTACACGCAGAGGACGGATACACTTATTGGCAACCACAACCACCCTCACCATGCAAATTTGATCAGTACGACGTATTGTATGAGGGAATTGCTACAAAGATCCAGGAGAAAAGAACCAACGGGGAACCAGTGCAACCAGTTTACGCACTAACAACACAGGAAGTAACATTTGCACTGACTAAAACTGGAGAACAATCACTGTGTGGATATACCCTACTGTCCACTGAACACCCCAAATTGTTCCTGTTAGAAACAACAGGAGGAAATACGTTCATCTCCCAAAGCAAAACAGCAGTCGAAAATTTGGATATATTCACATATGTCAACTCAAAATTCATTTACGTAGAGAAACATATTAAACAACAAATGACAACACTATACCATGATATATTGACTCAAAGATGCACTACACAGAAGAAAATAATAGAGAATGCTTTAAGCCTAGCAATCTTACTGCCCGACGAATTTGCATACACCATAACCAAAACCCCAGGACACATGGCTCTGATCGCAGGAGAAGCGGTCCATATAGTCAAATGCATTCCGGTACAAGTAAAGGTACGGCATACAACAGAATGCTACTCGGAGCTACCCGTTCGGCAAGGGAATCGCACCGCATTTTTAACACCAAAAACACACATCCTGATGCAACACGGAGACCAAAGAGAATGTAGCGCAGTACTACCTACGCTATACAATATCGACGGACTCTGGCACAAATTCGTACCAAAGCCCATGGAAACAATTGCACCACAGGAACTCCGTCCAGACGTGCGCCAAACGTGGCGATATTCAGCACCATCGTCATTGGCCACGAGCGGAATATACACCCAAAAGGACTTGGACGCACTACGGGATCACGTCATGTTCCCCGCAGAAAAAACTGCAGTCTTGAACACATTGGCCAGAGGAGCGACAGGAAAAACAATCGTCCCTGGAACAGTAGACCTCCTGGGAATGATGGACGAAAATACATTAACAACAATAGCGAAAAATACCATACCAAATCTATGGACTGGTTTTATGGAATTTGGAACTGTCAGTGCAGCAATATTTGGAATACTTGTAATATTTAACCTAATCAAAACAATAATAGGTATAGCCATACACGTATACCAACTACGTGAAACTTACGGATGTGGAATCGCCCTATTAGGAGCAATATGCGGCTCAGTCACCCACCTGCTAATACACCTCAAGAGAAGACAAAATATCGACGATCAAACAACACAACCTCAAGGGATATCGATAACGCCGGTAACCACTCAACAACCAACGGCATCTGTATCCGCCTTGAGCGAACTCAGAGACGCCATAAGTCAAATTTCCTCCGGAAATTTGAACTCCAAGGGCGGGGGTGACACGTCCCGCGCTCCGCACGTGCCGTAACGAGAAAAGAAAACCACACGATACAAAACGCGCGAATAAGGATGTAAATACACAAACGAACGCACGGCATTAAGAAACGAAATATAGAATTAACAAATGAGGGCGACAAATAAATCCAACTAGTATAAAATTAAAGTAAATAGAATCTACTAATAAATTGAATGAGTCGCGAACCGAACAAGTAAACCAGGAAATAAGAATAACTACAAAAGGAAAATAATTGAAACACCATATGTGTATATAAATATACTTTATTCAATCAACGCAGCAACAACTGGGAGAGTTACATATAAATATAAACATATATGCCAAACATGTAATAACCCAGAAAATATTAGAAACAATACTTCCAATACTATGCATCAAATCCAACATTACCAAACTATAAATATATGAGTATATAAAATCAAAGAACTTATAGTCTAACGAATACGTAAAACATACAATATTGTATTATTAAAGAAATAAAGGTTACATTGTCAGAAATATATATATATATGTGTGCGCACTCTACATTATTAAATTAAAATTATTAATTTAAGATACATACTTAAAACTAGCCAACATTCGGTTAAAATAATTATAAAATGAGAACTACATTACGTAACATGCATGTCTATATATATAAATATATAAATATATAATCTACACTCTAAACCAAACTACTACTAATAATCTAAATGAATATAAAAGAAATAGAACACACAACGCAACACTAGGGACTAAGTAACAACCTATCGACAGGCTAAAACGTTAAAAAATAATTACCACCGCCTCGACTGGGAGAATTGCGTACAGCATAAATATGTAAACCATATCAAACACATAATAATCTGGTAAACGATAGAAATAAAACTCTCAATACTACGTTGTCACATTACAAAACATATATGTATATATGAAAACAAATAATTGACATATAACCTCAAATACACAATTAAAGAATTTATATGAAAAGTCACACTATCAGAAATATATACATATATACTTATATGCGCGTGTGTGTATGCGTGTTCTATTCTACTAAATCAAAATTAACAATCTAGTAAACACGAAATAAACAATTAACATTTCACTTCGTATGAAACTACACCACTACAAGAAACATGTATATGCATATATATATATATATATATATATACGTTTGTGTGTGTTTTATATTATTGAACACTATAAAATAAACTACTTAGCACAATAAATAACACTATCGAAAAAATTACAAAACATTAGTCACATTAAAATGACACACAATATAAATATATAAATATATATATATATATATATATATATATATATATATATATATATATATATATTCACATGAACAATACTATTGTCATTTTAACAATAATAATAACAATAAATATATAGTCTAATTGCGGTAGAATAAGGGAAAACGAGCGACAGACAGAAAAATCAGTTCGATAAAACTAAAGACCCGCCACTGTAACCTCACTGATGACATTTGCGAGCAGCCATGTTAGATTTATACGCGCACGTCGGAACACACGCAATAATTATACACATTAGATAAATACAAAATACAATATTTCTCAATTCAACTATACGTCAAAACGCCGAAACAAGATTTACACATAATCGATAAATAGATCCGAGATCAATAGAAGTCACTGTATGCGAGGGACATTCGCGGGCGGCCATTTTGAAACATGCGTGGACTGATTCGTACGTGTTACAAAAAATAATAATAATAAAATTATACTTTCGATAGGGAAAAGAAAAGAAAAGGAAAAGGAAAGAACAGCGAAAATAAATATTTAATACAAAATGGAACGTCGTGCCGAGGTAGCAATAAATAAAGACACGGGACAGGAATGCCGGGGATTGGTGGAAATCAGCCGCGAGAAATGAATCATAAAACACATTGTTAACAATTTTATTATGCGAAAATTACTTTGTATAAAAAATATATATATATATATAATCGAGTAAAAAGAAAATATAAAACTAAACAAATATATTTAAAATGTATAAATAAATAAATATATATATATATATATATATATATGTATAACTAACATATGAACGGGGTATATCCAAAGCGGCAAAATCGAAATCAAGAAGCTTCAGGATGGAACTGGCAACGCGTCATGCGCTGAATGCATCGTTCGGAATCACACACGGTTCTTCGGAATCCCACTTTCTCTTGCACTGAAACAACAAAATAGGAAAAGAGATCAAAACCACGAAAACAGCAAAAATCGAAAATCAAATTAAATCCCGGAAGCAACCATAACATGGAAATATTCTTCAAAACCAAACTCACGGAAGATAAATCAGAAGAAATCCTTATTGCAGGAGAGTGGCGGATCGCGCGTGTTGCCGGAGCAAGTGTCGACATAATAATGAGACTCTAGCCACCGGCCCTTCCACGCGCCGAAGAACAAAAATTATTCCCACAGTATTAACATAAAAATTCTCGAGAAAAGACTAGACCAGCATGGAAAGCTCCAAGCCTCCTAGACGCTACCTCAGCAGAAAATAGAACCGATGGGAACTAAGTCGAAATACAGATTTTTGCATTTTCTCACGTACCCGCGATGGGAATCTGGAAGTTAAAAGACAAGATAACGAAGCAAAGGAGACATCAACGATTACAGAATTTGCATTCTCTCACGTACGAGTTCGGGAACCCCAAACTGCAGCATCCTGATTCCCACGGAAGCGAACCACCAGTTGACCGCCACCCTGTGGGGGATGTTATTATAAATAAACGCAGCAACACAGAACATCGTCCATTATTTTGTCGCTAATTGTACGTTACGTTTCGGCTTGTTATTTTGTTGTCAATATATTGTCGTCTATCGCGCATTGCACCTCGACGGTCTCTTATTAATTGCTCAGTTTAAGTCACAATTAAGTTAGAAATCTTTCTAAGTGTTCATTTCATTGGCGAGATTCAAAAACATCCTTATAAATAAATATATTTATACCCGCGACGTTAATCCGAATAAATAAGCCGCAAGCTTATTCAGAGTGTATTTCTAATCAAAAATAAATAAACTAAAGTTCTAATAATAATTATACCTGAGTCGAATAATTAAACCAAATAAAAAAAAAAATTCATCGACGACTATTACGAGCCGATGGCCCCTGACGGAACAAGGTAAGAGTCTCAATTTTATAAAATTTCCTTCTTCTCTAGTAATTTCGCCACATCCAGGAACCGAATCCGATTTACTTATCATCAATTAATACATTCAATTTCGTTTCAATTTTGAGAATAAACGAAGGGTCATTCGCTGCGTAGGCTTGCGAAAACGGTGTCTTCAATTACTGAAACACTCATTGATCTTCGCATTCCTCCTCCCACTGTTGGCAAAACATTGCCCGTCTTTGGGCAAGGCTTGCGAAATCACACGAGTCTTACGCAGAGAAGACTATCAAATTAGATCTAATAGACCGATATTTTCATTCTTGCCATCGTTGTATACGATTATAAAATAGAATAATTCCCTTCTGAATCTTAACCAAAGGATCATTCGCTGTGTTGGGTTGTGGATAACGGTGTTTCGACTATCGAACCATCTATTGATCTTCGCATTCCTCCTCCCACTGTTGGCAAAATACTGCCCATCTTTGGGCAAGGTTTGCGAAATCACACGAACCCCACACAGAGAGGATCATTGAAATCACTTTCTCGTGAACACTCAATTCGGAAGGCAAGAAAATCGAAACGGTAAAAAATCACCCTAACAAATGAACTAAGGTCCAGTTCAATGATAGATTCATTGGCGAAATTAAGAGAGGAGGAGAAGGAAACGTAGGGATAAAATTTGTATCAAACAAAGAAAATTCAAAATCCTAACCAATCCATTCACGCGAAAATTCCTGTTTTACCTCCTCGCACATTAATATATATATATATATATATATATTAGGGAAGGGGATACATCAAGTATTGTTCGCCTTTTATCTTCCTCTTTTTTCTTTTCATTTTTTTCGCAGTCTCCTATCAGAATTCTATAACCCACACAAATCCACAAGAAAATCATTATTTCCCACCAAACGCGGCCGTAATACCTAACTGCAATGTTTCATTGTAGGGAATATAGAATATATAATTTGAGAAATATGTGTATACGCGCGTGTTGTACATTGCTTGACATTCTCTATTGTGAATTGTCCTTCGAAAGCTTTTGTATATTGTTTTATCAAATAAATTTAGATTGACTTGTGTGCAACTATCCACACTATTCTATAAAATTTTTCAATTAATATAAGTATTACAGCTGTTTCTTCCATATTTATGCAAAAAAATATTAGATGAGTTTTCAAATAACCGATAGTCTGCTGTGATGCCATCATTTTGTTTAACAAAATTTGAGCTGATTAATGCTTCTATAAATTAAAAAAATATTTAAGAAATGTTTATTTTAAGATTTACTACCTCAGCACGTTTTTTCACGATATTGTACATTAATATATTCTTTTTGCCTTATTGTACAGTTGCCCAGATCTAGGAACACGCAGGTCTTCGTTAAGACCTTAACAGGGAAAACTATTACTCTTAAAGTTGAAGCTTCTGACACAATAGAGAATGTTAAAGCAAAGAACTTTTAATACCTTATGCATTAGCTTTAAAGACAAATCAATCAGAAAGTGTTCAGAATAGTTTAATTTCACTCACCTTGACTTGCAATCTGAACGATCTGTTACCTACTTCTCCAAATATATATGTTATACAAAATAAACATAATGAGGAAATTAATTTGAATATAGAAGATGAAATAAAAGATAAACTATTATTTGTAAATGAAGATGAAGGCGTAGTAATGCTAACTTGTTCAAAAAGTAGAAAAAATGTAAGCGAACTACCTTTGCAGAGGTATGTTAGTTACTACTCTATATTATATACAAAATAATTATGATATTTTATTTTAACTGTATTGTTTGCAAAGATAAGGCTGTATTCCATTCGGCTACAAGATTGAAATATTCAACACAAAGAAGATCTTGATACTACTCTTGAATATGTGCCTGAATTTAGTCCATTGCGCCAACAAAATATTCCTCCAAATATGAATGATGAAAATGTATTTGGAGAAAATACACCAACACCACCACTTTTACAGGACACCTCCAAGAGGAGCAATTTTAAATTCAGAAGAAGCAAAGGTGTTTGTTTTACTAAAACATTACGGATTAGGTCAATACGTGCCTATATTTCTCGAACCAGAAGTAAATATATTATTAAATTATGTGTGTTATATATATGTAAACTCTCTAAGAGTTCAAATGCGGATAAACAAGGGGACTTTCTCTGTTTTACGGACAGCACGGCTTCTTTTGTTTCACGGACAGAGCGGCTTTCCTTGTTTTACGGAGAGCCATTTTCAGAGACACGCATTTCCCAAACGGACGGACAGAGATCAACATCGGAGATAGACAAGATCACAGAAGAAAGAGTAATTATTTAAAACATTGAAGACTGTCGGAGAAAGAACGGCAGCTCAGGACGTTGAAAATCGATTCTCGATTTTCAGGAAGACATTGCACAGAACTTCGTATTTATTGTTTACTGTTATTAATTGGTTGTTGTTTATTTAATTATTACTGTTATTGATTGTTGTTAATTATTAATTGTTGTTTACTCTTGTATTTCATTTAAGTATTTTCACAATAAACTCGATTTTCAGAATCGATCCCTGAATTATCCTAGAATTGAACCTTATAAATCGATTTTCGCTACGCCATGCCGCTGAAAGTTAACTTACGTATCGTCATGAACGAGAACGCGAAAGGGGAGAAGCTAGAGAGCATAGAATCCATAAGAAGACCAGAAGACGAAGTATACTACATTTTTCCACGGAATATCAAGCGAAAAGCTACCATCAGCAATTATTCCGTTCAGCAACAGTGAAGAAGTCCGCAAACAGTCTAACCAAGGTAGGCCAGTATAGAAATGTTAAACTCACGATGGATGACGAGACAGCAGCGCTTTATATCGATACAGACTTAAACTTCGTATTCCAAGACATGTTCCTAGACGAAGCAGAAATTACCCCCACAAGGAAAATAAAGACGGAAACCGAGAAGTCCAGTCTGGACATGGAAAGACTTCTAGAAACTCTCCAAAAACGAGATAAGCGTGAAAGAGAAGAAATAAACTTTAGTATAAAACAAATTGATGGAACTCAAGAAGCCACAGGCTGGATATCAGAGTATGAAGAAGAATGCAGTAAATATAAAATAAAAAGTGATGAGGAGAAAGTAAAAGGTTTAAAAAAGTATTTAGAGAAAACAGCAGCAAGATGGTACCAAACGAATCTGCTGAAAGCTGAAGGACACAACTGGGAAGACTGGAAGGATGCATTTCTCTAAACCTTTAACAATAAAGGTCCTTCAGTATTAAATGTTTTTGTCTTTGATCTCTTTCTTGCGGTAGCTATTTTTAAATAGAGAATATTATAAGCGATGCATAAACAGTGAAAGTATAAATAAAAGAAAAAGTAAGCTATGATTCTTATGATTTGAAATTTATATATATATATATATATATATATATATATATATATAATACAATTTCAAATATATATGTAATACAATTTCATTTTACTAACAATAAGGGGAATAAAACAAAGAACAATTAGTTAGATGCGGAAAATGTTAACTTTATTCAGATAAAATAAGATACATAATACAAAGTAATGTTTAATTAAGTAACACTTAAAATACAAAGAAAGCCAAAAAAATAGAGAAAAAATGTATTTGATTAGTTTAATATTATGTTTCTGTTTGTACACTTAATTTAATCGATACATGATACCATACATCTTAATGTGTGTATGTCATTGTTAAACAATTATAAAGTATATTTATATAAGAGATATGAATAAGCTAATTTTTACATGTGTATGCATTACGCCAAAAATGTACGGGTAACGGCCTTGACTTCTCTTCGGCAAATGATGCACGTTGTGAATGCTGGCGAACAGTACTGACAAGTAGCTAGATGTCCACAAGGTAGGAACGTAATAGTCGCTTGTCGTTCCGTGCAAACTTTACACGAACGAGCATCTTTCAATGCTCGATTTTCTTGCTCCAGAGCAGCTAAAATAGTAAACAGTATATTTAAATACAATATATAATAGAATTTATTATATGTATACGGATTTCAGACAAATTAACGAATCTGTGTTTTTATTTTTATTACTTACCTACTTTCTCAGCGAGAGCTATTTCATTAGTATCATTTTCACTATTGGATCTCTCAGGACTCTCATCTGTAATTTCAATTGGTGCCTGAAATAAATATAATGTTCATAAGTATATATTCTAATTATTAATTATACATATGGTTCAGGCTTTAAGTTTTTGTACTTACTTCCGCAGAAGTTTCATATAACTCCTGGCCTGTTACATTATTGACATATTCCCAGCCCCGTACTGGTAAAAAATGACCACAGCTGGGAGACGAAATCATATGTCTCTCCCATGGATCCTCTTCCGATCTCCAATTTCCTATTGTAATTCCACAATGGTAACAGGTAGTGAAATCATTTATTCCGGTGTAGAAGAAGCCTGCATGGGCTAATTCTTCACTTGTCTGTGTCATATATGTAGGCCATTTTGCGAATGAATTTAATCTGGATTCGTAAGTAGCGTATTCCAATATTGCTGCTTTCATAACATCTTTTAGTCCCAAACGGCTGAGATCATATGCCGTCGGGTTTCGTGAAAATCGATGGTCATTAAAATCAAATGACTCCTGATAATGTAAACCATAAGGACAAGATATATTTCTATTTCTTCGTCTTGTCCGTAGAACTTTAGCTGGATCTGCTCCCATTGGTACATTATTACAATGTTCATTGCGGATAAATCTGCACTCTGGAGAACGCATCTCATGAATTTGCATGGGAATATCACCCACAGACCACTGACTTGCCAGCAATTGACATTCAAAGCACCTTACGATATCCGTCTCGCCTGTATAGTAGAATCCTGCAGCTGCAAGACTGACAGGGTCAATGAAAGATACAGGCCAATTTCGAAAACTCGAACGTCTTACTGCTTCAAAACGAAAATCAGCATAATTTTCTTGAACGTCACGCGGCATTTCTATCGAGAATATCTGTGGCATTGTCCACGTCGACGGTATCGGTGATGTTAAATCAATCACCCTTGCTGAAGGTTCAGGGGATTGTATATCAACCATAATTTCTGGAAGTACCATGGATGTTGAAGGTACGGCTAACTCATCCGCCGATATTGAATGAACCGACGGATTTGAATCATCTGACAATGTCGAAGGAACAGCCAGTAATTCTTCATCTTCTGACGATTCTGTATTATGTTCCATCAAATATCGGAAGTTGATTGTAGGAATCATTGTATCCATTTTAATTGTAATTTATTGCGCCTTTAAACCTATTTAAAATAAAAAGACATTGAAATTGAATCTACTAATTGTAGATGACTTAAGAAATATTATACGTGTACAATTGATCAAACAGAAATGTATTACAGACAAAACCTACGAATATCAGATGTTCTCGTTCCGCTTCAACAGCTCTCCAATTCTTCAAATGGAATCTTGACAAATATTTAATATCTTATTCTTGTATATTTTATATTTTTAAATTTACTAAAACTGCTCAATCGTACGAACGAGCCACACAAACTCTTCGAACATCAGTGTAATACTGAACCTTGCTTCTAGTATGTACCGAGAAGCTACTACCTGTTTTCTACAAATCTTATCCCTACCCACAGTACCCGGTAACAATATAACCCTTCAATGCACTATAAGGCACACCCACTGCGCAGAATGGGCAAGTTGTCGCCCAATCAAATTTCATCGATGCTCCGGCCCTTACTGTACTGTGTAAAGTAAACGATGCTCGCTAGGTACAGCGTTAAAATACATCTCTTATTTACTCACATTCGAAAATGATGCCGCTTTTGAAGGAATTCTTATTTGCTCCGTTTTTACTTGGCAATATTAACACGTTGTTTAAAATATCAGTAAAAACTGCTACGGAGCCTAGAGAGCCAAAGAGAACGACAAAAATTAACAATTTATTATTAACAGATATAATAAAAGGGGGAATGATAATAGATGCTTGCTATTAGCTCCTAATAGAGTTTTCGTAATATCTCTAGTTCGACATCGTCTTCCTACAATTCTTACCGGAATCTCCATATTGTTCTGCTTCAGATTTGCAATATTCGACAAATCCTAGTAGGTACATTATTTCGTTTCAGGGGCCCAGAGTCCTAATCCGGCACCTGTTTCCTGGTGGGTATAATATTTAGTAGAAGGATAATTGCTGTCGTAAACAGTATAGTCTAAATACTCAGATTAGTCTTTGGTAATCATTACTTTATGACACCCTACACCTTTTGGCGTATACCCTGCCTCGGTATTAATCATCGCAGATTATAGTTAAATTATTTTTACAAATGGGACGTTTTCAGCAGTTTTTCAATATGTGAAACATCTGACTCGGGGTTTCTGCAGGAAAATTCAACCGTTTGCATCATATTCTAAATTTATTTTGAGATAAAGTTCCCTCGCGATGCGAATAGTAAAACGCTGTAGCATTATGTTATTTTACATTATACATATTATATCATATTATATATATCATATATATATTATATATTATTATATCATATATATATTAATACTTTTATTAAAAGTATTAAAAGTGTTAATTGCGTATGCACGAGATGATAGTAAAAACGAAGAATAAACATATTCGGGCAAAACGCAGTATACTAAGCTTGAAAAGCAGTAATATCTTGAAGAATTACGAGGGAAACGTTCTCGTCTGACAACTGCAAAAAAGTATCGACGAAGTAAATTGACGATATGTCTATGTTTTGTTAATAAACAATACTGAAATTGCTAAAGTGAGTCCATCATTCTCATAATTGAATTTTCTGGCAGCTGTTTATATTCGTGTACAATGTAATGGCGTATATACGGTATCCGTTTACTCTCATATCGCTTGTTTTTCTAATTTTTCTTTATTTTTCTCCAGCATCCTGCATTCGTCTTATTGAGATAAATGTCATGTTGGTATGATCACTAGTTCCTACATCCAGCGTTGGTGCAAGTGCTTGACATCCTCTTCTGTTTTTCCCCGTCCGTCACGTCTTCTTTATCTGAGTATCCCGTGTGTTGTAAATGGCTGTACAAGGTGGTGAAATACACAGCATATAAAACTAATCTGTATGAATCAATTGAATATCAAAACCCAAACCAATGTAATAACAGCTTTAAACAGCATCTGAAAAACAGCATCTGAAAATAGCATCGAAGAAAGCAACTTGCGATTAAAAGAGTCGTATGTCGAAAAATGCATTGGTTTATTATAAATTAATATAAAAATATTACCCTGAACATTTTTCAATGATTTTCTACGCAATAAATAATAAATAGAATAATTCTATATAATAATTTTCTCCGTTTTCGTTTGTAACATTTACATTCTTTTTCATTTCTACAGTTCAAAAATCTCGCTTTTCATTCCATTCGGAATTTTTTCCCGAAAGACGAAATAAATATTTTCTCCCACGTACTTAACAAAGGAGGGTTAGAGGTGTTCGTAAACGTTTGCAACATTTCTCAAATTTTTTAACAGCTTTCCTGGGAAACATATTATATGATAGTTAACTAATTCTAACAAATATGCATTATGTACTTGTATGTGCAAATGAAATAATGTACATGCACTTAATTTAGAGAAATGGTGAAAAGTTATGAAATTTAGTCTAAATAAACCCTTTACTGTCTTTACTAAACTACGCAAGTTATTGTGTATGTCAAAAGATGGCACCAAGTACAAAATTCCAATCACTTGATCTCAGAGTTTAACGATGGTCGGTTGACTCCTATTACTATTTATTAAAATTGATTTCCTCAAAATATAATATAATTTATCGAAATATAATTTTCCTAATCAAAATAATATATATGTCGGAGATGAAAGGACATCGGAGGCTTCCCTTTGGAACTTCAGGAAAATCCCTTAACACCGTAATCTAGATTTTATTATAGGCGTAATTAAACAATTGCCGTCATTCGATCCGATTGTATTTGTTCGAGATTTGTGATAATGAGCTTGGGCTCGAGGCGACAACCAGTCGCCGAACGTAACCGCGGTCACGGGTTTGTATAACAAAGGTATGGCACAATTCTATAGCTCTCCTTAAATGAAATATTTGTGATGGCACGCGACAGTAAACATTCCAACGGTTTCTGTCCCGTGGCACGCCACACGCAGACCCTATTCTTCGAGTAAGATGATTGGCAGATGTCGATGCGTCTTCGCAGTACATGTTCGGCTAGCCTGAGTGTCCGTTATAAATCTTACGGTTTAGTTGGCTAAAGTCCTTCAGACAGACAAAATATCTTTGTGCCAGCCACGGGAAGATAGCAGAGACCTATTTTTCAACGAATGGCGTCTCCCACTAGCAACTTTCCCTCGAGGGCGGCAAGCATCTTTTTCTAACCACCGATATGGAGATTGACCAATTAGCAGCAACGCCAATTTCCATCACCTTCTAAACGAAGGCTATCCTCGACGAATCCAAGGATATGTTAGACACACCACATCATAGTTTTCCTCTGCAGCATCATCGCGACGGAAAGTCAGTCTCTCGTGAGGCCGTATTAGCGAGTTACTTAGCGTCTGTATGCTCGGTGGATATTCTACGTTTTAACAAAGCTCATTATCACAAATCTCGAACAAATGCAATCGGATCGAATGATGACAATTGTTTAATTATGCCTATGATAGACTCTAGATTACGGTGTTAAGGGATTTTCCCGGAGCTCCAAAGGGAAGGCTCCGATGTCCTTTCATCTCCGACATATAATTATTTTAATTTCTGGATTTTACCTGCTTATTCGATTTACTAGTTGGTTTTATTTAATAATTTGATTTGCATTTGCATATCCCATGTTCGCTAATTAATTGTAGTATATTTTCCTGTTGTCGGATATAATTGTTCTGGTTCCAGATTGATTGTTACTTCGTATAGGTTATGCTAAACTCTTGATATTCACTACTTCGTTAGAGTATATATTTCGATTTTATTATTTGTTATTTACCCTCATACGCTAATTCTATATATATAATTACGTTTAATTAATCTTTTATTAAAGATTTTCCATTTTCTTTGTACCGTGCGTTTGTTTCGGGTGTTCGAATTGTCACTCGCGTTGTTTGTATATTGTGACTTTCTGTTTTTCTTTACCGTACGTGCGGAGCGCGGGGCGTGACAATAGCATTTTACGTTGTAACGGGCTTGTTCCGAATTTAAAAAATTAGTGTACAGCATTCGGCGTGCAAAATGGAATAGCGTTTAAACGTCGAGATATCTCAAACGGGAACGAAATAACAGCGTTCCGTAGTCATCACATGATTCTGTAATCATTAGATTAATGCATTTCATGTTGTAGCATACTTGCTCCGACTTTAAACAAGCCTGCACAGCATTCGGCATGCAAAATGAAATAAGTAAGTTTAAACGAGAAGATATGTCAAACAGGAAGGAAATGACGGTTAGTTTTTTTCAAAATGGACGAAATCATCGCGATTTGCGAGTTGTTGGGCTGGTTTCGATGGCGAAAGAAGCGTGCATTTCATTCGGCGCGGAAAATAGAATGAAAAGATCGCTTAAACGTCGAAATATCACAAACGGGATGGAAATTACGCTTTGTTTTCGACAAAATCGACGAAATCCAGCTCTTTTTGCTAGCTGCTGGGCATGTGTCGTCGGTGAAACTGGAGTGCATTTCATTCGGAGCATAAAATGGTATGAGAGGATGGCTTATTCGTTGAAATATCTCAAACGGGAAGGAAATGACGGATGGATGTCGTCGAAATCGATGAAATCATCGCGATTTGGGAGCTGTTGGGCTTGTTTCAACGGTGAAACTGGAGTGCGTTGCATTACGCGAGTAAGTGGAATGAAAAGAGTTCTTGAACTTTGAAATATCTCTAACGGGAAGGAAATGACGGATAGTTTTCGTCAAAATCGACGAAATAATCGCGATTTGCGAGCTGTTGGGCTAGTGTCGACGGTGAAGCGAGAGTACATTACATTCGGAGCGTAAAATGGAAGAAAAGGCGCTCATAAACGTCGAAATATCTCAAACTGGAAGGAAACAACGCTTAGTTTTCGTCAAAATAGTCGAAATCAAAGCTATTTGCGAGCTTTTGGGCTTGTGTCTACGGTGAAACTGGGGTGCATTGCATTCCGCGCGTTAGTGAATGAAAAGAGCTCTTAAACTTTGAAACATCTCTAACGGAGAGGAACTACGCATAGTTCTCGGCAAAATAGACGAAATCCTCGAAATTTGCGAGCTGTTGTTCTTGTGTCGACGGTGAAACGTGCATGCATTACATTCTGCACGTATAATGGAGTGAAACGAGTGCATAAACGTCGAAATATATCAAACGGGAAGGAAATGGCGGTTAGCTTTCGGCAATATCGCCGAAATCTAGCTCTATTTCCGAGGTTTTGGGTTTGTTTCGATGCTAAAACGGACGTGCATTACATTCTGCACGTAAAATGGAGTGAAAAGGTCGCTTAAACATCGAAATATCTCAAGCCTGAGGGAAATGACGCATAGTTTTCTGCAAATTCGACGAAATCATCGCGGTTTGCGAGCTGTTGGGCTTGTTTCAACGCTGAAACGGGCGGGCATTTCATTCGGCGCGAAAAATTGAATGAAAACATCGTATAAACGTCGAACGATCTCAAACTGGAAGGAAATGACAGATAGTTTTCGACAATATCGACGAAATCCAGCTCTATTTCCGAGCTGTTGGGCTTGTTTCGATGCTAAAATGGGCGTGCATTACATTCGTCACGCAAAATGGAGTTAAAGGAGCTCCTAAACGTCGAAATATCTAAAACGGGAAGGAAACAACTCTTAGTTTTCGTCAAAATAGACGAAATCATCGCTATTTGCGAGCTGTTGGGCTTGTGTCGAAGGTGAAACGGGCGTGCATTTCACTCAGTATGTAAATTCGGGTGAATAGATCGCATAAACTTCGAAATATCACTAACGGTAAGGAAATGACGCACAGTTCTCGTCAAAATCGACGAAATCATCGCGATTAGCGACATGTTGAGCCTGCTTGGACGGTGAAACGGGCGTGCATTACATTCGGCGCATAAAATGAAGGTAAAATAGCGCTTAAGCGTCGAAATATCTCAAACGGGAAGGAAACAACACTTAGTTTTCGGCAAAATCGACGAAATCATCACGATTTGCTAGCTGTTGGGCTTCTTTCAACGGTGAAACTGGAGTGCATTCCATTCGGAGCGTAAAATGGTGTGAGAGGAGCGCATAAACGTTGAAATATCTCAAACGCGAAGGAAATGACGGTTAATTTTTGGCAAAATCGACGAAATCCAGCTCTATTTGCGAGCTATTGGGCTTGTCTCGATGCTAGAACGGGCGAGCATTGCATTCTGCACGTAAAATGGAGTGAAAAGATCGCCTAAACTTCGAAATATCTCAAACGGGAAGGAAACAACGCTTAGTTTTCGTCAAAATCGACAAAATCATCGCGATTTGCGAGCTGTTCGACTTGTGTCGACGGAGAAATGAGCGTGCATTACATTCGGCGAGTATATAGAGTGAGAAGAGCGCTTAAACCTTGTAATATCTGTGGTAACTTATGGATCCTAGAGTAAGGACAAGTAATGATGATTTAATTAGGGTTTAGTGTAGTTAAATAAGCAATACTCAGTAACAAAAACCGGTTACAATATAGTCGTACGTATCATTATCACACACGCCTCGACTTCCCGATTCACACTCCGTGACCTCTCAACTCAGACTGCCCTTCTCCACTCGCATTCTGGCCGTTCTAGCAACCCTTTGTCTTTTCCTAGGCCCACCACACGCGTGTTCAGCAGACGCTCGTGGCCAGGGTCACTTAGGCCTTTTCTACGAAACTATACACTTGAAAAGACCGATGACACATTTATGGACGCGACGGCGCCTCGGCTCCCGCGACATTGTCCATGGTTAACTCGATGTTTATTAGACCTTTTTCCCGATACTACATATCTTTAATGGGATGGAGATGACGCATAGTTTTCGTCAAACTCGACGAAATCATCTCTACTTGCGAGATGTTGGGCTTGTGTCGAAGGTGAAACGGGCGTGCATTACATTCAGTGCGTAAATTCGGGTGAAATGAGCGCTTAAACGTCAAAATATCACAAGCAGGAAGGAAATGACGGTTAGTTTTCATCAAAATCGACGAAATAATCGCGATTGGCGAGATGTTGGGCTTGTTTCGACGGTGAAACGGGCGTGCATTTCACTCAGCATGTAATTTCGGGTCCATAAAGCGCTTAACCGTCGAAATATCTCAAACGGGAGGGAAATGACCGTTAGTTTTCGACAATATCGGCGAAATCCAACTCTATTTATTAGCTGTTGGGCTTGTTTCGACGGTGAAAGTGTCGTGCATTTCATTCGGAGCGTAAAATGGTGTGAGAGGAGCGCTTAAACGTCAAAATATCTCAAACAGGAAGGAAATGACGGGTAGTTTACTTCAAAACCGACGAAATCATCGCGATTTGCGAGCTTTTGGGCTTGTTTCGACGGTGAAACTGGCGTGCATTACAGTTGGCGCGTAATATGGAGTGGAAAGTGTGCTTAAACGTCGAAATATATCAAACGGGAAGGAAATAACATATAGTTCTGGAAAAAATCGACGAAATCATTCTTATATGCTAGCTGTTGGGCTTGTGTCGACGGTGAAACGTACGTACATTACATTCCGCGCGTAAAGTGGAGTGAAAAGATCGCATAAACTTTGAAATATCTCAAACGGGAAAGAAATTACGGTTAATTTTCGGCAAAATCGACGAATTCATCGCTACTTGCGAGCTGTTGGGCTTGTGTCGACGGTGAAACGTGCGTGCATTACTTTTAGCGAGTAAAATGAAGTGAAACGTGCGTTCAATCGTCGAAATATCTCAAACGGGAAGGAAATAACGATTAGTTTTCGTCAATGTCGACGAAATCATCTGCAATTCCTTGAGGGCATCCACTAATAAGATGCATTTAAATGACAGGGTTTACAGGTGGTGGGCTTACCTACAAACTTTTACCTTTGACATTATGTATCGGGGAGGCAGAAGAATGGCTCACGTCGATTTTTTTTCGCTGAACCCCGTAGACTCGGATCACCGTACGATCGTCAAAATTGCCGAAAAAGAAATCAATCGGGCCGAAATTTCCGAAGATTGGCTCTTGGCGGAGCAACGTCGCGATCCTCAAATTACGGGAATCGTCGATAAGTTGCGGAACGACGAGCTTGCGGACGACGTTGCGAATACGTACGAATTACGATCCGGCACCCTGTACCGTAAAATACAAAGAAGGGGCAGAACTCTCTGCTTGCCCATTGTCCCAAGAGGCTTTAGGTGGTCCGTGATCAGCCATGTACACCAGTCAATCATGCACTTAGGATGGGATAAAACGCTAGAGAAACTATACGAGTATTACTGGTTCGAAGGAATGGCGAAATACGTTCGCAAATTCGTTGAGAACTGTCATGCTTGTCGAGTTTCTAAGGCCAGTTCCGGCAAAATACAAGCCGAACTACACCCCATACCTAAGACCAGCATACCTTGGCACACGGTTCACATGGATATCACGGGCAAACTAAGCGGTAAAAACGACGCGAAGGAATATGTCATTGTGCTGGTCGACGCCTTCACCAAGTTCGTATACTTGCACCACACCCGTAAGATAGACTCCCTTAATACCATTAAAGCACTCAAGTCCGCTATATTCTTATTCGGCAGCCCCTGTCGGATAATAGCGGACCAGGGAAGATGTTTTACGGGCAAAGAATTTCAAGACATTTGTTGTGATAAACATATTAAACTCCACTTAATAGCAACCGGTGCTAGCAGGGCCAATGGACAGGTAGAGCGTATCATGGGTACGCTAAAAAATACGTTCACAACAATAGAAACGGCCGGACGGTCCTGGCAAGACGCGATCGGGGAAACACAACTGGCTTTAAATTGTACCCCCAACCGCGTGACTAAGTCGAGCCCATTGGAACTGTTAATCGGTAAAACAGCGAGACCCTGCGGCTTGTCCGTACCCGACAACATCGAAGAAAGAGAAGTAGATATCTCCCACGTACGGCGACAGGCGATAAAAAATATAGAAGCAAGTGCCAAATACGATAAGGATAGGTTCGACAAAAATAAGGCTCAAGTAGTTAGGTTTAACCTTGGTGAGTTTGTGTTACGTAAAAACGAGGAAAGAAACCAAACGAAGCTAGATCCGAAATTCAGGGGTCCATTTAGGATAGCAGAGATTTTGGAAGGAGATAGGTACACTTTAGAAACCTTGGACGGCAAAAGATCATATAAGGACAGACATGACAGACTGAGGAAGATGCCAGACAGCAGCGTTCCCGCTGAGTTAGACGTCTACGATGATGACAACGACGGTGATAATAACGATGCAAGTTCACGGACCTCAGAGGATCATTAATACCACGTTGCGGCTGTGCATCCAGTGTGGTGCTCTGCGCCTTCGTAATATGTCCAGTGGGACATTCTGCGCCTTCGTAATATGTCCAGTGGGACATTCTGCGCCTTCGTAATATGTCCAGTGGGACATTCTGCGCCTTTGTAATACGTCCAGTGGGACATTCTGCGCCTTTGTAATACGTCCAGTGGGACACTCTGCGCCTTCGTAATACGTCCAGTGGGACATTCTGCGCCTTTGTAATACGTCCAGTGGGACATTCTGCGCCTTTGTAATACGTCAAGTGGGACACTCTGCGCCTTCGTAATACGCCCAACGTAGTAACACGATCCAACAATCTGAGACTCACCCGTGTACGGAATCGAAAATGATCTGTCGTGTCGTTACGGTCTGACTGATAACTCACGGAATGCAACTAGCACTTTGAATATAAATTATAACGCCACTAATTCTAGTTCTCTTTCATTTCCTTGCTTGTCAAACCCCTGAACAGAATCTCGTTGCCGAAATGGACCTTTGACTTATTTGGAACATTTAATTGAATGGTAAATAATATCAGCTACGTCGAGTCCAATGTTAAAAAAATACAATATTTTAGCTACACACGAGGACGTGTGATAGTCAGGATGGCCGTGTCGGAGAGGAAAGAACACCGGAGCCTCTGGAATGCTGGATAGTCCCGCAACATTGTAACCTAGAGCCTACTATAGCTGTAATTAAACAATTGTAGTTATTCAACCTAATTGTAATTGTCCGAGATTTGTGATAGTGAGCTTGGGCTCGAGGCGACAGTCGGTCGCCAACGTGCCCGCGGTCAAGGGATGAACGTTTTGCCTAACAAAGGTATGAAGTAATTCTATAGCTCTCCTTAAAAGAAATATCTCTGGCGACACACGACGGTAAACATTCCAACGGTCTCTGTCCCGTGGCCACACGCAGTTCCTATTCTTCGAGAAAGATGATTGCCAGATGTCGATGTCTCTCCACAGTACGTGATCAGCTAGCCCGAGGGCCGTTATAAACACTAATATCTAGTTACCTAAAGTCCTTCGAACAGATAAACAGTCTTTGTCCCAACTACGGGAAGATAGGGGAGATCTATTTCTTTCAACGAACGGCCTCTCCCACTAGCAACTTTCCCTCGAGGGCGGCTAGCATCTTTTCTAACCACCGATATGGAAATTGACCAATTAGCAGCAACGCCAATTTCCCTTACTCCCTGAACGAAGACTATCCTCGACGAATCCGATGATCTCGTGCCCTTAGACACACCCCGATATAGTTTTCCTCTGTGGCATCATCGGGACGGAAAAGGCATTCTTTCACGCGATCTCATCGACTAAAGAAGTAACGTCTTCACGAATTATTATTGTTCAGACTTAGACCTCGCGAGCACGTTCGTTCATCATCCCGTTGACCTCGGATTCGTTATCGAACCCGAGACCATTGTTACTAGTACCGCGGGTGCCTAATCACCACAGTCGATTGTTAAACTTGTATCATCCGTGCCTGTGCTAATAAACTGTGTCTTTATTATATCGCAACGATGGCTAATTTCAGTGAAGACTCACCAAACACCCACAATCCTAACCCCAACGCCACTCCGACATATATATATATATATTAAATACAATTTCAAATACATATGTAATACAATTTCATTTTACTAACAATAAGGGGAATAAAACAAAGAACAATTAGTTAGATGCGGAAAATGTTAACTTTATTCAGATAAAATAAGATACATAATACAAACTAATGTTTAATTAAGTAACACTTAAAATACAAAGAAAGCCAAAAAAATAGAGAAAAAATGTATTTGATTAGTTTAATATTATGTTTCTCTTTGTACACTTAATTTAACGATACATGATACCATACATCTTAATGTGTGTATGTCATTGTTAAACAATTATAAAGTACATTTATATAAGAGATATGAATAAGCTAATTTTTAAATGTGTATGCATTACGCCAAAAATGTACGGGTAACGGCCTTGATTTCTCTTCGGCAAATGATGCACGTTGTGAATGCTGGCGAACAGTACTGACAAGTTGCTAGATGTCCACAAGGTAGGAACGTAATAGTCGCTTGTCGTACCGTGCAAACTTTACACGAACGAGCATCTTTCAATGCTCGATTTTCTTGCTCCAGAGCAGCTAAAATAGTAAACAGTATATTTAAATACAATATATAATAGAATTTATTATATGTATACGGATTTCAGACAAATTAACGAATCTGTGTTTTTATTTTTATTACTTACCTACTTTCTCAGCGAGAGTTATTTCATTAGTATCATTTTCACTATTGGATCTCTCAGGACTCTCATCTGTAATTTCCATTGGTGCCTGAAATAAATATAATGTACATAAGTATATATTCTAATTATTAATTATACATATGGTTCAGGCTTTAAGTTTTTGTACTTACTTCTGCAGAAGTTTCATATAACTCCTGGCCTGTTACAGTATTGACATATTCCCAGCCCCGTACTGGTAAAAAATGACCACAGCTGGGAGACGAAATCATATGTCTCTCCCATGGATCCTCTTCCGATCTCCAATTTCCTATAGTAATTCCACAATGGTAACAGGTAGTGAAATCATTTATTCCGGTGTAGAAGAAGCCTGCATGGGCTAATTCTTCACTTGTCTGTGTCATATATGTAGGCCATGTTGCGAATGAATTTAATCTGGATTCGTAAGTAGCGTATTCCAATATTGCTGCTTTCATAACATCTTTTAGTCCCAAACGGCTGAGATCATATGCCGTCGGGTTTCGTGAAAATCGATGGTCATTAAAATCAAATGACTCCTGATAATGTAAACCATAAGGACAAGATATATTTCTATTTCTTCGTCTTGTCCGTAGAACTTTAGCTGGATCTGCTCCCATTGGTACATTATTACAATGTTCATTGCGGATAAATCTGCACTCTGGAGAACGCATCTCATGAATTTGCATGGGAATATCACCCACAGACCACTGACTTGCCAGCAATTGACATTCAAAGCACCTTACGATATCCGCCTCGCCTGTATAGTAGAATCCTGCAGCTGCAAGACTGACAGGGTCAATGAAAGATACAGGCCAATTTCGAAAACTCGAACGTCTTACTGCTTCAAAACGAAAATCAGCATAATTTTCTTGAACGTCACGCGGCATTTCTATCGAGAATATCTGTGGCATTGTCGACGTCGACGGTATCGGTGATGTTAAATCAATCACCCTTGCTGAAGGTTCAGGGGATGGTATATCAACCATAATTTCTGGAAGTACCATGGATGTTGAAGGTACGGCTAACTCAACCGCCGATATTGAATGAACCGACGGATTTGAATCATCTGACAATGTCGAAGGAACAGCCAGTAATTCTTCATCTTCTGAAGATTCTGTATTATGTTCCATCAAATATCGGAAGTTGATTGTAGGAATCATTGCATCCATTTTAATTGTAATTTATTGCGCCTTTAAACCTATTTAAAAGAAAAAGACATTGAAATTGAATCTACTAATTGTAGATGACATAAGAAATATTATTCGTGTACAATTGATCAAACAGAAATGTATTACAGACAAAACTTACGAATATCAGATGTTCTCGTTCCGCTTCAACAGCTCTCCAATTCTTCAAATGGAATCTTGACAAATATTTAATATCTTATTCTTGTATATTTTATATTTTTAAATTTACTAAAACTGCTCAATCGTACGAACGAGCCACACAAACTCTTCGAACATCAGTGTAATACTGAACCTTGCTGCTAGTATGTACCGAGAAGCTACTACCTGTTTTCTACAAATCTTATCCCTACCCACAGTACCCGGTAGCAATATAACCCTTCAATGCACTATAAGGCACACCCACTGCGCAGAATGGGCAAGTTGTCGCCCAATCAAATTTCATCGATGCTCCGGCCCTTACTGTACTGTGTAAACTAAACGATGCTCGCCAGGTACAGCGTTAAAATACGTCTCTTATTTACTCACATTCGAAAATGATGCCGCTTTTGAAGGAATTCTTGTTTGCTCCGTTTTTACTTGGCAATATTAACACGTTGTTTAAAATATCAGTAAAAACTGCTACGGAGCCTAGAGAGCCAAAGAGAACGACAAAAATTAACAATTTATTATTAACAGATATAATAAAAGGGGGAATGATATTAGATGCTTGCTATTAGCTCCTAATAGAGTTTTCGTAATATCTCTAGTTCGACATCGTCCTCCTACAATTCTTACCGGAATCTCCATATCGTTCTGCTTCAGATTTGCAATATTCGACAAATCCTAATCGGTACATTATTTCGTTTCAGGGGCCCAGAGTCCTAATCCGGCACCTATTTCCTGGTGGGTATAATATTTAGTAGAAGGATAATTGCTGTCGTAAACAGTATAGTCTAAATACTCAGATTAGTCTTTGGTAATCATTACTTTATGACACCCTACACCTTTTGGCGTATACCCTGCCTCGGTATTAATCATCGCAGATTATAATTAAATTATTTTTACAAATGGGACGTTTTCAGCAGTCTTTCAATATGTGAAACATCTGACTCGGGGTTTCTGCAGGAAAATTCAACCGTTTGCATCATATTCTAAATTTATTTTGAGATAAAGTTCCCTCGCGATGCGAATAGTAAAACGCTGTAGCATTATGTTATTTTACATTATACATATTATATCATATTATATATATCATATATATATTATATATTATTATATCATATATATATATTAATACTTTTATTAAAAGTATTAAAAGTGTTAATTGCGTATGCACGAGATGATAGTAAAAACGAAGAATAAACATATTCGGGCAAAACGCAATATACTACGCTTGAAAAGCAGTAATATCTTGAAGAATTACGAGGGAAACGTTCTCGTCTGACAACTGCAAAAGAGTATCGACGAAGTAAATTGACGATATGTCTATGTATTGTTAATAACAATACTGAAATTGCTAAAGTGAGTCCATCATTCTCATAATTGAATTTTCTGGCAGCTGTTTATATTCGTGTACAATGTAACGGCGTATATACGGTATCCGTTTACTCTCATATCGCTTGTTTTTCTAATTTTTCTTTATTTTTCTCCAGCATCCTGCATTCGTCTTATTGAGATAAATGTCATGTTGGTATGATCACTAGTTCCTACATCCAGCGTTGGTGCAAGTGCTTGACATCCTCTTCTGTTTTTCCCCATCCGTCACGTCTTCTTTATCTGAGTATCCCGTGTGTTGTAAATGGCTGTACAAGGTGGTGAAATACACAGCATATAAATCTAATCTGTATGAATCAATTGAATATCAAAACCCAAACCAATGTAATAACAGCTTTAAACAGCATCTGAAGAACGATAACGTCGAAGAGAGCAACTTGCGATTAAAAGAGTCGTATGTCGAAAAATGCATTGGTTTATTATAAATTAATATAAAAAGATTACTCTGAACATTTTTCAATGATTTTCTACGCAATAATAGAATAATTCTATATAATAATTTTCTCCGTTTTCGTTTGTAACATTTACATTTTTTTTCATTTCTACAGTTCAAAAATCTCGCTTTTCATTCCATTCGGAATTTTTTCCCGAAAGACGATATAAATATTTTCTCCCACGTACTTAACAAAGGAAGGTTAGAGGTGTTCGTAAACGTTTGCAACATTTCTCAAATTTTTTAACAGCTTTCCTGGGAAACATATTATATGACAGTTAACTAATTTTAACAAATATGCATTATGTACTTGTATGTGCAAATGAAATAATGTACATGCACTTAATTTAAAGAAATGGTCAAAAGTGTTGAGGTTATTCGATGTGTAATCAGAGAAAACTAGTGGATAAATTGAAAGGCAGAAAATATATTTAAATATAAGTGTAATTATAAATAAGAATACAATTTGAGCTGGTCCAGATTCGCACGCTAGCTGTGTTACAAAATAACTGAAAACCCAAAAGCCAACGTCGCCTGTCTACTGTTTATGGTCTGACTTCGTCGCAGTCTTTTGTCTACGCGCTGTCGATGGCTTCAGTGCTTGAGAAATTAAAAAGACCAGATGTAGAGTTTTCTTATAAGTGGTGACCGCTTCAACACCCTCCCGAAAACTCTACATCTCCACAAACAATTATCTCAAATTTACAAATTATCTCTTAATATTTTTCTAACTCTTGTCGTAAATATCTGAAAATCAATTTGTCGATGCCTTCACAAGTACATTTGCCAGACGCCTTTCTCTTTTTCATTCAAATTAATTTATTACAAAAAGAATTCTGGAAGACTAAACAGATCGTGTAGAGTTTTTCCTTTTTTTTTTTTTTTTTTTTTTTTTTAGAAGTGATAACCACTTCGACACCCTCCCTAAAAACTCTACATGCCTACAAACAATTACCTCTTAATATCCTTTTTATTTTTCAAACCTAACTTTTGTCTTAAATATTCAAATCTTGGTTTTGGCAACGCCTTTGTACATATATCTGCCAGTTGCTCTTCGCTTGTTACATACGTTACATCAATTTCGCCTCTATTGTATAAATCTCGCAAGAAATGATATCTTACGTCAATATGCTTACTTCTTTGATGGAATTCTGGATTCTTAATTAATTTGACGGCACTAGTATTTTCTACATAGCATATACTTAAGGATCTCTATTTTACATTCAAGGAATATTTTCTTTAGCCACATAATTTCTTTCGCTCTTGAGGCTGCACTGACATACTCAGCTTCGGTCGTAGATAGAGCAGTAGAGATACATTGTTGTCGCTTACATTGCCATGTGATGGCCGCATTCGCATACTTACATACAACGCCTGATGTCGACTTTCTTGTTTCTTTGTTGCCTGCATAGTCAGCATCGCTAAAGGTTTCGAGACTGCCTGCTTTTGTATATAAGAGTCCCATGTCCGCGGTCCCTTTTATGTTGCGCAAAATTCGTTTGACTAATTTCCACTGATACTGGTTTGGATTCTCTAAATGTCTCGCCGCTATATTTATTGCAAAACTAATATCTGGCCTACTTACGGTTTGTAAAAACATTAAGTTCCCTACGGCTTCTCTGTATGGTGCGTTACAATCATTATTGCCACTATAAACACTGTTTGCCTCATTCATATTAAATTTTTCTAATATTTTTTCGATATATCTACTCTGATGAATGAATATTGAACCATCTTTTAATCTTTTAATTTCAAGTCCAAGAAAACTCTTGACTTCTTTGGAACTCGTAATTTTGATTTCTTTATTTAAATCATCGAAAAATTTATCAATTAGAGATTCGTCTGAAGCTGCTACCAGTCCATCGTCTACGTATATGGTCATCAACATTAATTTGTTGTCTTCGCTATAAATATAAAAACAAGGATCTGCGTTACTCTGATAAAATTTTAAGTTTGAAATATATTTTGTGAAACGTTCCGTTCAACTTCTTGGAGACTGCTTTAAGCCATATAGGCTTTTTAGCAATTTACAAACGCGATTCGTACCATCATCATAACCTTTAGGTTGTTTCATATAAATATCTTCTTTCAGACCTCCATATAAAAATGCGGTTTTAATGTCATACTGTCCGAGGTGTAAATTATTTTTGGCTGCAATACTGAGCATTAATCTAATTGTATCAAACCGAGCAACGGGACTATAGGTTTCCTTATAATCTACGCCTTCTTTTTGTGAACACCCTTTTATTACAAGTCGCGCTTTTTATCGTTCCGAATTGTCCGGATTTAGCTTTACCGTTAAAACCCACCTATTACTAAGTACCTTCTGATCTTTAGGTTTTTCTACAAGAATCCACGTCTTATTTTCATGGTGCGATTTCATTTCATCGTTCATAGCCGTTTCCCATAACTCTTTCTTTTCGGAACTCATCGCTTCGTTAAAATCCACCGGTAATTTTTCCGCTACGTACGTTACTGGGCTACCATAAAAATCGGTTCGTTTGATCTTAGCTCTATCTCTCAATTGTCTCACATTGTCGCTATTTCCAGGAGGTTGTTCTTCGTGTTCACTCTGTGCACTTTCATACGTACATGCTCTATCGCTCTGCGCACACATATCTTCGCGCTCGACAATTTTCGGTAAACTTAAATTAATAAATTTCGCACTTTCTAGTTCGGGCTTAAATATTACGTCACGGCTTAATATTACATTTCTTACTGTTGGCGCATACACTCGACACCCTCGTGCGTCATCTAGATAGCCTACCAAATATCCTTTGTTCGCCTTTTTGTCAAGTTTTGTCTTCTCCGCAGGTATGTGTGCAAAGCACTCAGTACCGAAAACCCTAAACTTTTCTAAATTTGGCGGTTTCCCGTACCACAGTTCATACGGTGTTTTCTTGTCTTGTATCGTCGGCCCGGTCTTATTTATGACATGTACTGCTGTGTTCATGGCTTCGGCCCATAAAAACAGCGGTAGATTTGGTTTCGAATATAGCATCGATCGGCCTGCCTCTACTATTGTTCTATTTTCCCATTCTGCGACACCATTCTGTTCAGGAGTGTATGGGACGTTAATTGTGTGCCTAATTCCCTGACTTCTTAAAAATTCTTTAACTTCTTTATTTTTGAATTCTTTCCCTCCATCACTATGAATTTCTTTAATCTTATCGTTGAATTGATTCTCAACTTCCAGGCAAAAAGTTTTTAATTTTTCGATTACTTCTGACCTATGTCGTAAGAAGTAAATCTTTGTGAATTTTGAAAAATCATCATTAAATGTAAGAAAATACAATTTCTTGCCTAATGACTCGACTTGTATAGGTCCACATACATCCGTATAAATAATTTCGCGAGGTTTATTCGCACGATTGATTTTCTCATGAAAACTCGATCTATGCTGTTTCCCGTACGCTCAACCTTCACAGAAAAAGCTACTATCCTCCACGACTTTCATATTCGAATTCTTTAAAAACTCTTTAACATGTCTGTTGTTTTGAGGACATAGCCGTTCGTGCCATAACTGCAATGTGTCCGCGTTTGACTCTGCTCTATTGCTAAAATTACAAACTGACGGTATGATAACTCGCATAACTATTTTATACAAATTTCCGATAACAGAACCTTTTGCTATTATTTTCTGGTTTTGTAAAAACATACAATTGGTCCCTTCCTTTAAAACACAGAAATCTATGCCCCTTCTCGCAACAGATCTAATGGAAAATAGGTTTCTTTTCATACCTGGTACGTACAGAACATCGTTCATTGTACATGTTACCCATTTGCCGTCCACAAAAGTCTCTACTTTGATTGTTCCTTTGCCGCACGCATTCATGAACGTAAGCCGATCTCTATCTTCACCGTGTTATCGAATTCTTCGAAGACGTTGAACCATTCCCGTCGTCCTGTCATGTGATCCGTAGCTCCTGAGTCGATTATCCAAACATCAGGGTTTGCCGCTTGTATGATTTTGATTTCTAGGTTCCTGGTTGTTTCTACTGTTGCTTCTTTTATTATTTTTAAAACAATTTTTACTGGTGTGGCCTTTCCTTTTGCATATAAAAAATCTAAAGCAATCCTTCTTTAGATGGCCAACTTTTCCACAATTGAAGCAGCTTGGTCCTTGTTTCTCGTATTCACATTTGCTTGACTGTTTCTGCTGTTCCCTTTTATAATTGTTACTCTTTGTTACCAGCGCCACCGATGTTTCCTGGTCGTCTTTCTTCCATCTGGTTTCTTCTGTTATCAGCCTGGTACTAAGCCTGTCTAGGGTATTCTTTCCTTCTTCCACCGAATCCCACGCACTGTGAAAATGGTCAAATTTGTTTGGTAACACCGATAAAATGCGTGTTATCAGCATTTTCTCGCCAATTTCACTCCCAAGGGCTTTCATCTTCGCCGCTATCACTTCCAACTTTGACAGGTTGTAGGCGACATTTTCAGATTCTTCCCATTTAAAATCGAAGAACTGCTTCTGGACCATATTTAGATTCTCATCTGACTTCATGTCATATACTGTATTCAACTTTTTCCACATTTCATGTGCTGTTGTGCAACATAAAGGAAGATCCAACGGTTTCTTTCCTACTGAAGTCACGATTAATTTTCTCGCTAACCGATCTGCTTTCAAAAATCTTTCACGAGCGATTTCTTTCTCCGCGCTGTTACCTGGATGACACAGATTCCCTTCACACACGTTGATCAGGTCGTCATCTTCCTCCAAAAGTGTACGCATAACAAAACGCCACTGGAGCCAGTTTTCTTCGCCGCGTAACATCTCGATCTTCGCACTTGCTGATTCCATTTTAGCACTATCCCTTACTTTACTAAGCACAACACTTTAACAATTTATTCACTTTACGTTGCTGCCTTGCAAGTTACAGCTCTGGGCCCATAACCTGTTGAGGTTATTCGGTTTGTAATCAGAGAAAACTAGTGGATAAATTGTAAGGCAGAAAATATATTTAAATAAAAGTGTAATTATAAATAAGAATACAATTTGAGCTGGTCCAGATCCGCACGCTAGCTGTGTTACCCAATAACTGAAAACCCCGAAGCCAACGTCGCCTGTCTACTGTTTATGGTCTGACTTCGTCGCAGTCTTTTGTCTACGCGCTGTCGATGGCTTCAGTGCTTGAGAAACTAAAAAGACCAGATGTAGAGTTTTCTTATAAGTGGTGACCACTTCAACAAAAAGTTATGAAAGTTTGTCTCAATACACCCTTTACTTTCTTTACTAAACTACGCAGTTATTGTGTATGTCAAAAGATGGCACAAAGTACAAAATTCCAATCACTTGATCTTAGCATTTAACTATGGTCGGTTGACTCCTATTACTATTTATTAAAATTGATTTCCTCAAAATCTAATATAATTTATCGAAATATAATTTTCCTAATCAAAATAATATATATGTCGGAGATGAAAGGACATCGGAGGCTTCCCTTTGGAACTTCGGGAAAATCCCTTAACACCGTAATCTAGATTTTATTATAGGCGTAATTAAACAATTGCCGTCAATCAATCCGGTTGTATTTGTTCGAGATTTGTGATAATGAGCTTGGGATCGAGGCGACAACCAGTCGCCGAACGTAACCGCGGTCACGGGTTTGACTAACAAAGGTACGGAATAATTCTATAGCTCTCCTTAAAAGAAATATTTGTGACGGCACGCGACAGTAAACATTCCAACGGTTTGTGTCCCGTGGCTCGTCACACGCAGACCCTATTCTTCGAGTAAGATGATTGCCAGATGTCGATGCGTCTTCGCAGTACATGTTAGGCTAGCCTGAGGGCCTGATACAAATCTTAAGATTTAGTTGGCTAAAGTCCTTCAGACAGACAAACAATCTTTGTCCCAGCTACGGGAAGATAGGAGAGAACTATTTTTCAACGAACGGCGTCTCCCACTAGCAACTTTCCCTCGAGGGCGGCTAGCATCGTTTTCTAACCACCGATATGGAGATTGACCAATTAGCAGCAACGCCAATTTCCCTCACCTACTAAACGAAGGCTATCCTCGACGAATCCAAGGATCTCTTAGACACACCCCATCATAGTTTTCCTCTGCAGCATCATCGCGACGGAAAGTCATTCTCTCGTGAGGCAGTATTAGCGAATAACTTAGTGTCTGTACGCTCGGTGGATATTCTACGTTTCAACAAAGAGTCCGACTTAGATTTTGCGAGCATATTCATCTATCATCCCGTTGACCGCGGATTCGTTATTGAACCTAGGATCATTGTCATTAGTTTCTCGAGTACCTAATTACCACGGTTACTTGTCCAATTCTATAATTATCGTATTTGCACTAGTCAATGTCATGCCCCTAACCCTAATTCTAATGTAAACCCGACATACATATATAACTTGTAATATATAATTTTTTATATTACATTTTTTATATTACATACAAGGAAATGACGGTTAGTTTTCTTCAAAATTGACGAAATCACCGCGATTTGCGAGCTCTTAGGCTTGTTCCGACGGTGAAACGTGCGTGCATTACATTCTGCACGTATAATGGAGTGAAACGTGCACTTAAACGTCGAAATATACCAAACGGGAAGGAAATAACACTTCAAAATCGACGAAATCATCGCGATTTGCGAGCTTTTGGGCTTGTGTCTACGGTGAATCGTGCGCGCATTACATTTGGCGAGTAAAATGGAGTCAAGAGAGCGCTTGAGCGTCGAAATATCTCAAACGGGATAGAAATTACGGTTAATTTTCGGCAAAATCGACGAAATCATCGCTAGTTTCGAGCTGTTGAACTTGTTTCGACGGTGAAAGAGGCGTGCATTACATTCGGCGCGAAAAATAGAATGAAAAGATCGCTTAAACGTAGAAATATCTCAAACAGGAAGGAAATAACTGTTAGTTTTCGACAATATCGACGTTATCATCGCGATTTGCGAGCTCTTTGTCTGGTTTCGAAGGTGAAACGGGCGTGCATTACATTCGTCGCGTAAAATGAAGTGAATGGAGTGCTTAAGCGTCGAAAGATGTGAAATCGTAAGGATGTAACGCTTAATTTTCGTCAAAATCGACGAAATCATCGCGATACCAGCTGTTGTGCTTGTGTCGACAGTGAAACGTGCGTGCATTACATTCGGCGTGTAAAACGGACTGAAAAGAGCGCTTAAACGTTGAAATATCTCAAACGCGAAGGAAATGACGGTTAATTTTCGACAAAATCGACGAAATCCAGCTCTATTTGCGAGCTGTTGGTCTTGTTACAACGGTGAAACTGGAGTGCATTGCATACCGCGCGTAAGTGGAGCGAATAGAGCGCATAAACATAGAATTTGCTCAAACGGGAAGGAAATAACGGTTAGTTTTCGACAATATCGACTCGTGGGCTGGTTTCGAAGATGAAACGGGCGTGCATTTCATTCGGAAACTAAAATGGAGTGAGAGGAGAGCTTATTCGTTGTAATATCTCAAACGGGAGGGAAATGACGGTTAATTTTCGACAATATCGACGAAATCATTGCGATTTGCGAGCTGTTGGGCTTGTGTCGACAGTGAAACTGGGGTGCATTACATTCGGCGCGTAAAATGGAAGAAAAGGCGCTCATAAAAGTCGAAATATCTCAAACGGGATGGAAACAACGCATAGTTCTCTTCAAAATAGACGAAATCATCTCTACTTGCGAGATGTTGGGCTTGTGACGAAAGTGAAACGAGAGTGCATTAAATTCAGCGCTCACAATGTAGTGAAAAGAGCTCTTAAACGTCGAAATATGACAAACGCGAAGGAAATGACACTTAATTTTCGTCAAAATCGACGAAATCATCGAGATTTGCTAGCTGTTGGGCTTCTTTCTACGCTGAAACGGTCGGGCATTTCATTAGCAGCGTAAAATGGAGTGAGAGGACTGCTCATTCGTTGAAAAATCTCAAACGGGACAGAAATGATGGTTAATTTTCGACAATATCAACGAGATCATTGCGATTTGCGAGCTGTTGGGCTTGTGTCGACAGTGAAACTGGGGTGCATTGCATTCCGCGCGTTAGTGGAATGAATTGAGCTCTTAAACGTCGAAATATGACAAACGCGAAGGAAATGACACTTAGTTTTCGTCAAAATCGACGAAATCATCGCGATTTGCGAACTGTTGGGCTTGTTTCGACGGTGAAAGTGTCGTGCATTTCATCGGCGCGTGAAATGGAGCGTAGTGGGCGGATAAACGTCGAAATATCACAAACGGGGAAGAAATAACGCTTCGATTTCTTCAAAATCGACGAAATCATTGCTACTTGCGAGCTGTTGGGCTTGTTATAACGGTGACACTGGAGTGCATTGCATTCGGCGCGTAAAATGGAATGAAAAGAGCGCTGAAACATCGAAATGTCTCAAACGGCAAGGAAACAATGCTTAGTTTTCGTCGGAATAAACGAAATAACGCGATTTGCGAGCTGTTGGGCTTGTGTCGATGGTGAAACGGGCGGGCTTTACATTTGGTGCGTTAAATGGAGTGAAAAGAGCGCATAAACGTTGAAATATCTCAAACGCGAAGAAAATGACGGGTAGTTTTCTTCAAAATCGACGAATTCATCGTGATTTGCTAGCTGTTGGACTTGTGTCGACGGTGAAACCTGCATGCATTAAATTCGGCGCGTGAAGTGGAGTGAAAAGAGTTCTTAAACGTCGAAATATCTCAAACGGAAAAGAAATGACGGTGAGTTTCCGTCATAATCGATGAAATAATCGCGATTTGCGAACAGTTAGGCTTGTTTTGACGGTAAAAGTGTCTTGCATTTCATTCGGAGCGTAAAATGGAGCGAGAGTAAATATCATCTCGGCTGTGTAAAACAATGGCTAATTCACGCGAAGAGTTGTTACGCGCCAAAAATTCTAACCCTAACCCGACATCAGAAGTGGGATCAGAACCGCTTATAGTGATACAAGAGCAGATGGCCCTTATGCACGAGTTAATTTAGACGATAGCGCTAAAACCGAGGGAGCAGGAACCGAGTGTAAAACCCGAAAAATTTTCGCTACCGCGTTTTAACCCCGAAATCGCGGGTGCCGACCCAGCTGCGTGGTGCGCGACTGTTAGTGTAATTATGGAAAAAAGACCTCTACAAGACGACGAGATATATCTCACTATAAGTCGTGCTCTAGAGGGTACAGCAGCACAGTGGCTTATCCATGTTCCGGTCAGTGGTTTTACTTGGATAAAATTTACGGGACATTTTCTTGCGCGTTATGGTGGCACGGAGACGGCAACCTCAGCGCTAATGAGGATGTTCAATGAACCACCACTGAAGGGCGAAACCACGGCGGCTTTTGGTAATCGTCTTCACTCCACTGTCTTTTGTCCACTGTCTGCATTAATGGTCTCACATTGGAGATAATTTTTCATGTCCTTGCTGATGATTACTTAAAATACGATATCATGATTGGTCGCGAGAATTTAAGCCAACGATTCGACGTAAATATCACGCAGAATAACCTCGTTATTTGTAAAACAAAGATAATTAACACCTGTGGTAAAGTTGCGGAAGATGCGGTCAACATTAACGAGATCAACACTGATGTAGTTGGTAACAATAAAGATCGATTAATCTCTGTTCTCGAAAAATTTAAAGAATCATTCTTTACGGGTTTCCCGCGTAATCGCGTAAGTAGGGGCCAGTTAGAAATACGGCTGATTGATCCCAACGTCGTCGCGCAAAGAAGCCCTTACAGGCTTAGCGAGGAAGAGCGAAGAATAGTACGTGAGAGAATAGCCGAATTAATTAATTTAATTAATTAATGCACCAGCCGTTTTCCAGAGAGCCATTTTCAAAGCCTTAGGCGACCTCGTGAACACCTGATATTCGTAATTTTGTCTCTAATACGTTTTTGTTTGATCGATTGTACACGTATAATATTTCTTAAGTCATCTACAATTAGTAGATTCAATTTCAATGTCTTTTTCTTTTAAATAGGTTTAAAGGCGCAATAAATTACAATTAAAATGGATACAATGATTCCTACAATCAACTTCCGATATTTCATGGAACATGATGCAGAATCTACAGAAGATGAAGAATTACTGCCTGTTCCTTCAACATTGTCAGATGATTCAAATCCGTCGGTTCATTCAATATCGGCGGTTGAGTTAGCCGTACCTTCAACATCCATGGTACTTCCTGAAATTATGGTTGATATACCATCCCCTGTACCTTCAGCAAGGGTGATTGATTTAACATCACCGATACCGTCGATGTCGACAATGCCACCGATATTCTCGATAGAAATGCCGCCGGTTCCATCCACATCGCGTGACGTTCAAGAATATTATGATGATTTTCGTTTTGAAGCAGCAAGGCGTTCAAGTTTTCGAAATTGGCCTGTGTCTTTCATTGACCCTGTCAGTCTTGCAGCTGCAGAATTCTATTATACTAGAAACTTTGATGTCGTTAGATGCTTTGAATGTCAATTGGTGGCAAGTCAGTGGTCAGTGGTTGATATTCCCATGCAAATTCATGAGATGCGTTCTCCAGAGTGCAGATTTATCCGCAATGAACATTGTAATAATGTACCAATCGGAGCAGATCCTGCTAAAGTTCGACGGACAAAACGAAAAAATAGAAATATATCTTGTCCTTATGGTTTACAATATCAGAAGGCATTTGATTTTAATGACCATCGATTTTTAAGATATTCAAGAAACCCGACGGCATATGAACTTAGCCGTTTGGGACTAAAAAGAGTTAAGACGCTACGAATCCAGATTAAATTCGTTCACAACATGGCCTACATATATGACACAGACAATTGAAGAATTAGCCCATGCAGGCTTCTACTAGACCGGAATAAATGATTGCACTACATGTTACCATTGTGGAATTGGTATAGGAAGTTGGAGAGCAGAAGATGATCCATGGGAACAGCACGCAATTTCGTCTCCCAGCTGTTGTTATTTATTAACAGTACGAGGCTGGGAATATGTTAATAAAGTAACAGGCCAGGAGTTATATGAAACTGCTGAAGGTGCAAGTATAAAAACTTATACCCTGAACAATATATATAACATTGTGTATAATGAATAATTGCAATACATACTTATGTACAGTATATTTATTTCAGGCAGCAATACAAATTGCAAATGGGAATCCTGAGAGATCCACTAGTGAAAATGATACTAATGAAATGACTCTCGTTGGGAAAATTGGTAAGTGATAAAAATGAAAACACATATTCGTTAATTTGTATGAAAGCCGTATACATATAATAAATTCCATTATATATTACATTTAAATACACTGATTACTATTTTAGCTGCTCTGGAGCAAGAAAATCGACAACCAGTCGCCGAACGTAACCGCGGTCACGGGTTTGTATAACAAAGGTATTGCATAATTCTATAGCTGTCCTTAAAAGAAATATTTGTGACGGCACGCGACAGTAAACATTCCAACGGTTTCTGTCCCGTGGCTCGCCATACGCAGACCCTATTCTTCGAGTAAGATGATTGCCAGATGTCGATGCGTCTTCGCAGTACATGTTAGGCTAGCCTGAGGGCCTGATATAAATCTTAAGATTTAGTTGGCTAAAGTCGTTCAGACGGACAAACAGTCTTTGTTCCAGCTACGGGAAGTTAGGAGAGACCTATTTTTCAACGAACGGCGTCTCCCACTAGCAACTTTCCCTCGAGGGCGGCTAGCATCTTTTACTAACCACCGATATGGAGATTGACCAATTAGCAGCAACGCCAATTTCCCTCACCTACTAAACGAAGGCTATCCTCGACGAATCCAAGGATCTCTTAGACACACCCCATCATAGTTTTCCTCTGCAGCATCATCGCGACGGAAAGTCATTCTCTCGTGAGGCAGTATTAGCGAATAACTTAGTGTCTGTACGCTCGGTGGATATTCTACGTTTCAACAAAGAGTCCGACTTAGATTTTGCGAGCATATTCATCAATCATCCCGTTGACCGCGGATTCGTTATTGAACCTAGGATCATTGTCATTAGTTTCTCGAGTACCTAATTACCACGGTTACTTGTCCAATTCTATAATTATCGTATTTGCACTAGTCAATGTCATACATATATAACTTGTAATGTATAATTTTTTAATTAAAATGTTAACCATTCCTAGTCACCTGGTTTGTTAACAGGTTTATTTAGTTATTTTATTTATCCATTTATTTCTTGTATTTGTTAATAAAATATAACATGTATTCTTGCCCTTTTCTCCCAATTATTTCCTCTTCGCCATGATGTCGTATGTTGTTATTTTTATTTTGGATCCATCAGATGATTTCGCAATTAATTCAGTTTATTAATTAGTTTTATTCAATTATTTTATAAATTTCTCCTTTGTCTTGTTGGTTGATTAAAATATATCTTCCTATTGTTCCATTTATTCTCTTTTACTATTATGTGGTACATAATTATTTTAATTTCTTGATGTTACCTGCTTATTCGATTTACTAGTTGGTTTTATTTAATAATTTGTTTTGCATTTGCATATCCCATGTTCGCTAATTAATTGTAGTATATTTTCCTGTCGTCGGATATAATTGTTCTGGTTCCAGGTTGATTGTTAGTTGGTATAGGTTATGCTATACTCTTTATATTTACTACTTCGTTAGAATATCTATTTCTATTTTATTATTTGTTATTTACCCTCATATGCTAATTCTATATATATAATTACGTTTAATTAATCTTTTATTAAAGTATTTCCATTTTCGTTGTACCGTGCGTTTGTTTCGGGTGTTCGAATTGTCACTCGCGTTGTTTGTATATTGTGACTTTCTGTTTTTCGTTACCGTACGTGCGGAGCGCGGGGCGTGACAATAGCATTTTACGTTGTAACGGGCTTGTTCCGAATTTCAAAAAGGAGTGTACAGCATTCGGCGTGCAAAATGGAATAGCATTACATTTCGCGCGTAAATAGTGTGAAAAGAGCGCTTAAACGTCGAAATATATCGAACGGGGAGGAAATAACTCTTAGTTTTCGCCAAAATCGACGAAATCATCGCGATTTGCGAGCTGTTGCGCTTGTATCAAAGGTGAAAGATGCGTGCATTACCTTCCGCACGTAAAATGGAGTGAAAAGAGCGCTGGAACTTCGAAATATCTCAAACGGGATGGAAATGACACATAGTTTTCGACAATATCGACGTTATCATCGTGATTTGCGAGCTCTTGGGCTGGTTTCGAAGGTGAAACGGGCGTGCATTTCTCTCAGCATGTAAATTCGGGTGAACAGAGCGCATAAACGTCGATATATCTCCAACGGTAAGGAAATGACTCAAAGTTTTCGTCAAAATCGAGGAAATCATCGAGATTAGCGACATGTTGAGCCTGCTTGGACGGTGAAACAGGCGTGCATTACATTCGTCGCGTAAAATGGAGTTAAAGGAGCTCATAAACGTCGAAATATCTGAAACGGGAAGGAAATCACCGTTAATTTTCGACAATTTCGACGAAATCATTCCGATTTGCGAGCTCTTGGGCTGGTTTCAACGGTGAAACGGGCGGGCATTACATTTCGTGCGTTAAATGGAGTGAAAAGGGAGCATAAACGTTGAAGTATCTCAAACATGTAGGAAATGACGGGTAGTTTTCTTCAAAATCGACGAATTCATCGTGATTTGCGAGCTGTTGAGCTTGTGTCGACGGTGAAACCTGCATGCATTACATTACGCGCGTAAAACGGAGTGAAAAGGTCGCCTAAACGCCGAAATATTTCAAGCGGGAAGGAAATGACTCATAGTTTTCCGCAAAATCGACGAAATCATCGATACTTGCGAGCTGTTGGGCTTGTGTCGACGGTGAAACGAGCGTGCATTACATTCCGCGCGTGAAATAAAGTGAAAACGGCGCTAGAACGTAGAAATATCTCAAACGGGAAGGAAATAACGATTAGTTTTCGTCAATGTCGACGAAATCAACTGCAATTCCTTGAGGGCATCCAGTAATAAGATGCATTTAAATGACAGGGTTTACAGGTGGTGGGCTTACCTACAAACTTTTACCTTTGACATTATGTATCGGGAAGGCAAACGAATGGCTCACGTCGGTTCCTTTTCGCGGAACCCCGTTGACTCGGATCACCGTACGATCTACAAAATTGCCGAAAAAGAAATCAATCTGGCCGAAATCTCCGAAGATTGGCTCTTGGCGGAGCAACGTCGCGATCCCCAAATTACGGAAATCGTCGATAAGTTGCGGAACGATGAGCTTGCAGATGATATCGCGAATACGTGTGAACTGCGATCCGGTACCCTTTACCGTAAACTACAACGAAAAGGCAGAACTCTCTGCTTGCCCATTGTCCCAAGAGGTTTTAGGTGGTAAGTGAACAACTATGTACACCAGTCGATTATGCACTTAGGATGGGATAAAACGCTCGAGAAACTGTACTAGTATTACTTTTTAGAAGGAATGGCGAAATACTTTCGCAAATTCGTTGAGAACTGTCATGCTTGTCGAGTTTCAAAGGCTAGCTCAGGCAAGACACAAGCCGAAATACATCCCATGCCCAATACCAGCATACCTTGTCACAGGGTTTATATGGATATAACGGGCATACTACGCGGTAAAAGCGACTCGAAGGAATATGTCACTGTGTTGGTCGACGCCTTCACCAAATTCGTATATTTGCACCATACCCGTAGGATAGACTTCGTTAATACCATTAAAGCGCTTATATAGCTCCGCTATATTTTTATTCGTAAGTGCTAAATGCGGCTTCGTGAAACAAAGCGCTACGCAGTTAAAGCGCAACACGACGTGCCCAATCCGTCATCGACATCTTCGCGCTCCTTCCGCCGAATTTCTCCGAGGAGCATACTCGTGCCAGCCGCGGCGACACATCTAATGAATACACGCTAGTGGGGATGTGAATGGGCAACGAAGGGAAGAATCATTTCGATCTGAGAAAAAAACGGACATTTTACCGCGAGCCGCGAAGCGCGAAGGGTGAAAGAAAACGAGTCAGCTATCGATCAATCGTCGCTGTTGTTGATCGTCGTTAAGTATCAACTGTTGTTAACTGTTAATTGTTATTCATTGTTATCAAGTTTAATAAATGTTATTGGTTGAACATACCCGAGTGCACTTCAGTACCTATTACACCATACACCTCAATTGGTGACCCTGACGTGAGTTAATGTTAAAGAGGTGACTGTGATAGTGACCTGAGACTCTAAACGGCGCGAATTTAAACTGCTGTGCGATGGCAAATACCGACGGGACCGCGAACGGCGCACAACGAGTCCACCCAGTAATCAGCATGGCCCCGCTGCAGCCCTCGGAGGTCACGGCGTGCTTCACGCTTCTGGAAATGCAATTCGAGGACATGGATCTTACGGACGACAAACGAAAGTTCGTGACCCTCGCCAGGTGCCTCGGCGGCCGGTATCTATTGCATATCGAGGACGTGAAGAGGAGGATACCAAGGCGGAACAATACCATAAGTAAAAAAACGAGATCATCGAGAGTTGGCTGATACACCCAGCACGATGTAACGCAGGCTGCTGACCTTCGAAGTGATGGGCGACCAAAAGCCGATCCAATTCCACCAACACCTAAGAAGACTAGCCGATCGAATCTACGAGACACATTTGTTAAGAAGACAGAAGGTCGCCGTCATCAAGACCGATCGAGCGGGAGGCGAACAGCGAGATCGCCCCCCACGGAATCGTCAGATTACAGGTTCTCCAGAATAGAGGCACAAATCGAGGCACTGCGCCTCGACCGGCGCCCCTACCAGCGTCCAAACACGAGACGGTACGGACCGCGCCCGAGAGATGTGTAACAGGACTCCGGTCATTGTTACTACCACGCGACGTTCCGAGCGCGCGCGAAGAAGTGCCGCCAACCTTGTACATGGAGGCAGAGAAACGAGACCGGCCGTCTGTAAACGCGACAAGTCACGACGGCCTAACATCCCGCCGCATATTCGTGAGGGACAGGAACTCAAAAACCTCCTTCCTAGTGGACACCGGCGCCGACGTATGTGTATTTCCGCGCAACAAAATACACGGGCCCGCGAACAAAGTTCAACAAAGTACGAATTGTTCGCGTCTAACGGGTCACGCATCGCGACCTACGACACCACTCTAGTGTCTCTCGACTTGGCATTGCGTCGAGCGATGAAATGGCGTTTCTGTATAGCGGACGTCGAAACACCCATCATCGTAGTGGATTTCCTCAGTCACTACGAATTATGGGTGGACGCGAGGAATAAACGCCTTATAGATTCTACTTCGAACCGGTCAACGAGAGGATACACGCCCGCGACGGCGTCGACCAAGACAATTATCGGAGAATCGACGTATCACCGACTCCTCTCTGAATTTCCGGAACTAACCCACCCACCGGCTTTCGGGCGAGAGAAAACTGTTCACGGTGTGGTACATCACATCGAAATCACACCAGGCCCGCCTGTCCACAGCAAACCCCGCCGACTCGCACGTGACCGTCTTAAACAGGTTAAGACGGAGTTCGAAGTCATGATTGAGCAAGGCGTGATGCAGCCATCGAGAAGCCCATGGGCATCATCCTTGCACGTCGTTTCAGAAAAGGACGGAGGGATTCGACCGTGCGGCGAATACCGGGCGTTGAACGCCCGCAGCATCCCGGACAGATATACACCGCCGCACATAGAGGATTTCGCACAGAACTTACATGGTAAGCGCATTTTCTCCAAAATCGACCACGTTCGCGCTTATCATCAAATTCCGATCGCGCCGGAAGACGTCGAGAAAACAGCCATAACGACACCGTTCGGTCTGTTCGAAGCGACCAACATGATGTTCGGGTTTCGGAACGCCGCGCAAACGTGTCAGAGATTCGTAGACGAAATCGTACGAGGCCTTGATTTCGTCTACGCATACATAGATGATTTCCTCGTAGCTTCCGAGAATGACGTGCAACACCGCGAATACTTGCGGGTCCTGTTTCAACGCCTCAACGACTACGGGGTCGTTATTAATACCGCGAAGTGCGAATTCGGCGTCCGCGAAATTCAATTCCTAGGTTATACATTAACGGCCGAAGAAATAGAGCCGCTGGCTGAACGCGTGGACGCCATCGCAAAAGTGCCGCTACCCGCGACCGTTAAATATCTTCGAAGATTCCTCGGTATGATTAACTTTTACAGACGTTTCATACCGAGGGCCGCGCACACTCTCCGACCACGCAACGATATATTGAAAGGCACAACGAAGCGCAACGCGTCTATTGAGTGGTCCGAGCACGCCGAAAAAAGCTTCCGCGAGTCGAAACGCGTCTTGGCCGACGCGACAATGTTAGCGCACCCGATCCCCGGCGCGCCCCTTAGCCTCGCGGTGAACGCATCCGACTACGCTATTGGTGCGGTATTTCAGCAGCGCGTCAACGATTGTTGGCAACCACTTTGCTTTATGACACAAATGCTATGCCCCGCGCAACGGAAATACAGCGCGTATGATCGGGAATTGCTGGAGATGTACTACGCGGTTAAACGCTTCCGACATGCCGTCGAAGGTAGAAAATTCACGATCACAATTATATCACAAACCCCTTATTTACGCGTCCAAGCAGAACCCCGGTAAGTGTTCGCCAAGAGAGTTCCGACATCTGGACTACGTGGGACAGTTTACGACTGATATCCGACATATAAAAGGGGTAGAGAACAACGTAGCCGATACTCTATCTCGCATCGAAGCGATCGGGAAACCTGTAGACCACCACAAGCTAGCTGCAGCGCAAGGGAAGCTGCATAGCGAGCTGCGCGAAATTATCAACACTGGATCGAGCGCGCTGCATTTGAAAAAGGTACGATTTCCCGATCACGACGTCGAGTTATATTGCGGTATTACAGCCGAGACCGTGCGACCGTACGTACCGGAACCGTTACGGCGCATCGTATTCCAATCACTACATGGAATTTCACATCCGGGGATGCGTGCCACGCGAAAATTGGCTTCGTCTGGCCGTCCATAAAGAAAGATCGCCGAACGTGGACACGACAATGCATACCGTGTCAGCGCAATAAAGTCACCAGACACGTATTCTCGCCTGCCGGAACGTTAGCAGGCCGGTTCGAGCATATACACTTAGTCATCATCGCCATGCAATATTCGCAAGGATAAGGGTATTCTCTAACGTATATCGATCGTTTTCCGCGTTGGCCCAATGCCATTCCTATCGCCGATATGGCTTCGGCCCTCCTTTCTACCTGGACATCTCGTTTCGGCGTACCTTTGAAAATTACTTCTGATCCAGGACGTCAATTCGAATCGCGTTTATTCGAGGAATTATGCCGGTTGCTCGGCGTCAAACATCTGCGTACAACGGCCTACCATCCAGCGTCTATCGGGATGGTAGAACGCCGACACAGACAACTAAAGGCGGCGATTAAATACCACGACACGTGCAACTGGGTCGGAATTCTGCCAATCGTCTTATTAGGTATCAGAACCGCGATAATGGAGGACCTAAACGCAACGCGGCCGAAATGATTTACGGCACCGGCATACGTCTGCCGTCGGAATTCTTTTTGCCAACTAGTCAACGGGCCAACTCGGAATACGCGAATCGGCTAAGAGAACGTATGGAGAGGGTGAGACCACACCCGGTTACGCGTCATGGCGAAAAGAAAACTTTCATTTTCAGAGAATTAGAGACGTCGCCATATGTATTCATGCGCCATGGCGCGATTGGAGGACCATTACATCCGCCGTAAGATGGACGTATAAAGTTATACAGAGAGGGGATGAGACATATACGGTAAAAATAAATAATCGCGACGTAACGGTTTCCGTAGATCGGTTGAAGCCCGCGTTCGTCATTCCCGAAGACATCGAGCAAGGAACCGCCGAGACTCGCAACGTGCTAATTTCGGTAGAGCAAACGAATGTTCGCGACGAAAGCGGTGTGGACCCCAATAACAAAACGACGAACGAAGAAAATACCAGGAATAGATACGTTACGCGGTCTGGGCGAACTGTCCGATTTCCCGATCGCCTTCAGGCAGGTTTCGGATAAGCGTTAGGAACCGGCGAACGTCCACACCGCTTTGTAATACTTATATATTCTTTTAATTATGTAGAGTTATCACTGGTAAGGGGTACTGTAGCGCCACGGATCACGGAGCTTTCCAACGGCTTCGTGAAACAAAGCGCTACGTCGTTAAAGCGCAACACGACGTGCTCAATCCGTCATCGACATCTTCGCGCTCCTTCCGCCGAATTTCTCGGAGGAGCATACTCGTGCCAGCCGCGGCGACACATCTAATGAATACACTCTAGTGGGGATGTCGATGGGCAACGAAGGGAAGAATCATTTCGATCTGAGAAAAAAACGGACATTTTACCGCGAGTCGCGAAGCGCGTAGGGTGAAAGAAAACGAGTCAGCTATCGGTTGTTACGTTCTTGTTTGATTGAATTAATTTTAAACCGTTGAATTCGCAAGATTTTTTTTTATTTATTTATTTTAATTTTTATTTGTTTTTTGTGTTGTTTTAATTTATTTTAATTCAATTTAGCTCGATTTATACGGTAGTTGCTGCCACCAGAAATAGTCTAAGGACTATTTCGATTGGAGAAATTTCTTTCGATTGTTTATTAATTGATTATTCGCTCGGTAGCGTTAATTAATATTCAGGCTACTGATAATTAGTTTCCACGTTTCTGCTAACCTGCTATGCGCAGGGATACTGGCACGGGAGAGGATTAAAGTTGTATGCAATGGATATTTGTCCTCGTTGAACGGATCGAATCGCTTAAGTAGCTATTCACATATATATATATATATATATATATATATTTTAATAATTGGTGATAAGTAGACTGGATTCAGTTCCCGGATGTGCCGAAATTGTCAGAGTAAAAGAAAATTTTACAAAATTGAGTTCTTACCTTGTAAAGTAGGTTGCGTCAGGGGCCATCACCTTGTAATGGTCGTTGGAGGTTTAATTATTCAACTCGGGTATAACCTTTTATCGAATTTCTACTTTATTTATTTATTTATTTATTTATTTTGATAAGCACTTACAAATATCTAACCGGATTAATATCGCAATTTTATTTTAACAACGAAAATGAGGACTTTAAGAATCTCTAACTCGCTCGCGACTCTCCCTCTTTTTCTTTATTTTATAATGAATGGCTAAAGACCGTCGAGACGCTAAGTGTTGATGAACGTTATGATGAGCTTACGCCGTAAGAAATTACAATGGAATGAGAGTTGACAACAAAATAATAAGCCGAAACGTAACGTACAATTAGCGACAAAATACTGGAATGAGAATCTAACGTACAATTAGCGACAAAATACTGGAATGAGGATCTTGCTCTATGTTGCTACGCTTATTTATAATGCCATCCCCCACGGGGTGGTGGTCCACTGGGGGTATGCTTCCGTGGGAATCGGGACGTTGCAGTTTTGGGTTTCCTGAGATCGTACGTGAGAGAATGTGAATTCTGTAATCGTTGATGTCTCCTTTGCTTCGTTATCTTGTCTTTTAACTTCCAGATTCCCATCGGTCCTATTTTCTGCTGAGGTAGCGTCTAGGAGACTTGAAGGGGTCCATGCTGATCTAGTCTTTTCTCGAGAATTTTTATGTGAGTACTGTGCGAATAATTTTTGTTCTTTGGCGTGTGGAAGGGCCGGTGGCTGGAGTCTCATTATTATATCGACATTTGCTCGGGCAACACGCGTAGTCCGCTGTTCTCCCAAAACGAGGTCCTCCTCCTTCGAGTTATTTTACGTAAGTTTGGTTCGAGTGGATATTTGCATATTATGGTTGTTTTCGTGATTTTGATCTCTTTTCCTTTTTTTGTGTTGTTTCATTAGGCTTCGGTGATTGACGTTCGAACAATGTTTGTGGAGGCGTTTCTATCGGAGGTTCTCACGCAGATTTCCATGGTGCGTATTTTATCTTGTTTTTTTTTTGTCCGTTTAATTCGTCCTGTTTTGTTCGATTTAAGCGGTGTTGTGTCGTTTCAGCACAAGAGAAAGAGGAATTCCGAAGAACCCGTGGGCGACTCGGAAAGACCCCTCAAACGCATGCGGCGTTGTGATGAACCACAAGTATCAGGGTGGTCGGAGGATCTTTCCGACATCGATCCGGAGCCCGTGGATTTCCCGTCGGAATTGAATTTTGACAGTCTTGCAGATGAGAGTTTCTCCGATGTAGAGACCGTCGTGTTGGAGTGGGAACCCCCTCTGGTTGAAGCTATTGACACTGATCGTTGTGTGAAAGTTCGTTTTGCCGATGAAATTCCGGTAGAGGTTTTGGAGGCACATCTTCGTCACCATGCTTCTGGGAGAAAGGGAATTTCCCCTGTTGTGCGTTATTGGTGTATGTGTAAATTCAGCGAACTTTGCCCTGGAGCTCCTTGCTTCGATTTTGATTTAGTCTAACTGATTGTTTTGGATATATATATATATATATATATATATATATATATATATATATATATATATATATATATATATACATGTCGGAGATGTAGGGATGACGGGCCTTTCTTTTGGAATTTTGGGAAGATTCCCAATACTTTCGGTTAAACTGTTTGTTTAAGCTGTTCAATATAGTATTATAACAGTGGACTTGAGGTTGAGGTGACACTGTCGGTCACCGAACGTAGCCACGGTCTCGGGATGAACGTAGAAGTACAAATGTTGAGGGACACACGTTGTATTAACAAACAAGTCCCGAGGCGGGAGCAATAACGGCTCTACGCGAGCCTAGTAACGGTGCCTGGAATTTTGTTGATAACCCTGATCAATATGCAATTGACAAGTGTGATCGTGTCAGTCTTTTATTTGTATGATCACCTTGGAGAGTTGATACACAACGTCAAACGATTAGTCTAAAAGATACCGAACGTCATAGCAAACGTCATTTCAAGAATAGCTTATAACTAAATGTTCAAAAAGTTGTCCCGTTGACCGTGGATTCGTTAAACCCGAGAACATTGTTTATTTAAGAGTGACTTTACGTTATACAGTTAAACCTTGTTTAATCAACTCCTGTACATATTACTGTAAATATAAACCTTTGAACAACTATAATGGCTAGTCCTAATGAAGAAACACAAGGCGCCCCAAGAACCAGCATCAACCCAATAAACCCGATTAACCCGACATCAGAAGTGGGATCAGAGCCGTTTTTGTCCATGCGAGAGCATATAACAATCATGCGTGAGTTAATAAGGACGCTTGTGACAGAACCGGGTGCGGAAACGAAGAATCTATCGCTTCCGCGTTTTAGCCCAGAAATCGCAGGTTCTGACCCAGCTGCATGGTGTGCAGTAGTAAATCTGATTATGAAAGAAAATCCCTTGCAAAGCAGTGTGTTATATTCTGCTTTGAGTTGTGCTCTAGAAGGTACAGCAGCGCAATAGCTAACGCAAGTATTGGTTGGTAGAGATATTACTTGGACAAAATTTAAAGACCTTTTCACTGCGCGTTTTGGTGGTAAAGAAACAGCTACCTCAGCGCTAATGAAGATGTCTCATGAAAAACCACTGAAAGATGTAACTATGGGAGCTTTTGGTATACGTCTCCGTTCCTTCCTGAAGGCAAGATGGGAAAATTTAACTATGGCTGAGGTGATCAACGCTACCGTTCTTTTCCAATTGGCTACGCAAGATCAGCGTTTTGAACGGGTTGCACTTACAAGTGATATTAAGACTGAGGATCAATTTCTAAGTGAAATGAGAGCTTTCTCTTACGCAAAGAAGAGTCCGGTGATTGTTACGGACAACTTTTCTACGGGTCCTGAAGCTAAACGTCATAAGCCGCCGGATTACCGGATTAAGTGTCATTACTGTGGTAACCTCGGACATAAAGTGATGGAGTGTCAAAAAAGGATAAAATTTGGGAAACAGAGGAACCCGAACGAAAGTCAATCAGCCGCTACATCGAAGGTGATATGTTTCAAGTGTCGAGAGGAGGGTCATATTGCGCCCAGTTGCCCAATGTTGCGGAAAGGGAAAAATAACGGCAGTACACCTAAAGGAGGCAGTAACTCCAAAAACGAGAAACGGGTTGATTTCTGTGTAACGGAAGCTTCCATTGGTAAATTAATTCATCTGGGTGAGTCGTATCCATTTTACTTCGACTCAGCGGCTGAGTGTTCGTTAATTAAAGAATCCGTGGCATTGAAATTTTCCGGTAAAAGAAAGACTAATACAGTAATGATGCGTGGAATAGGAGATACCTGTGTTAAATGTATTTCGCAAATTTTGTCTTTAGTATGTATTAATGGATTTACATTGGAGATAATTTTTCATGTTCTTGCTGATAGTCACTTAAAATATGATATAATGATTGGTCGTGAAATTTTGAGCCGGTGCTTTGATGTAAATATTACTCAAAACGGCATTGTTATTAATAGAGGAAAAATAATTAGTGTGTGTAGTAAAGTCAAAGAAAACGAAATCAATATTAATGAGGTTGACACTGATATTATAGGGAATGATAAAAACCGTTTGATTTCTGTTCTTGAAAAATTCAAAGACTCGTTTATTACGGGGTTTCCACGAGCTCGCGTTAATACGGGACAATTAGAGATACGGTTAATAGATCCTAACGTCACTGTGCAAAGAAGTCCTTACCGGCTTAGTGAGGAAGAGCGAAGACTTGTACGTGAAAGAATAAGCAAATTAATAGAGGCGAAAATTGTACGGCCCAGCAATTCTCCTTTCGCGAGCCCCATATTACTTGTTAAAAAGAAGGATGGCTCAGAGAGACTATGCGTGGATTACAGAGAATTAAATAAAAACACGGTTGCGGATCGGTTTCTTTTACCTCTAATAGCGGATCAAATCGCGAGATTGCAGAAAGCTAAGTACTTTATTTCCTTGGATATGGCCAGTGGGTTTCATCAAATTCCTATTCATCCAAATTCCACGGAGTATACAGCGTTTGTTACTCCAGACGGGCAATACGAATACATAACAATGCCATTTGGGTTAAAAAATGCACCGTCCGTCTTTCAGAGAGCAATTTTTAAGGCCTTAGGAGATCTTGCTTATTCGTACGTAGTTGTATATTTGGATGATGTACTAATTACCGCTGATTCGGTTGACCAGGCTTTAGAAAGATTAGATATCGTATTGAACACCCTTGTGAACGCTGGATTTTCTTTTAATTTCTCTAAATGCTCTTTTCTAAAAACTTCGGTTCTCTATTTGGGTTATGTTATTCACAACGGTGAAGTTCGCCCCAACCCGGGTAAAATACAAGCCTTGAGTTCTTTATCCGCACCGACGACCGTTACGTAGCTCAGGCAGTTTATTGGTTTGGCTTCTTATTTTCGAAAATTTGTTCCAAAATTCTCACAAATAATGAAGCCTTTATATGCACTTACTTCTAGTAATAAAAATATAAGCTGGACGGATAGGCACGAAAAGATAAGACAAAGAATAATATCAATTCTCACCGATGAACCAGTGTTGATGATATTTGATCCTAAATATCCTATAGAATTACATACCGATGCCAGTCTAGATGGATATGGGGCTATTTTGATGCAGAAAGTTGAAGGGAAAAACAGAGTAGTGGAATATTATAGCAAAAGAACTAGTCCTGCTGAATCCAGATATCATTCGTATGAGTTGGAGACGTTAGCAGTAGTTAACGCTATTAAACATTTCCGACACTATTTGCATGGACGAGAGTTCCTTGTTGTAACGGATTGTAATTCTTTGAAGGCGTCCAGCAATAAAGTAAATTTAAATGACAGGGTTCACAGGTGGTGGGCGTATTTACAAACCTTTAATTTTAACATTATGTATCGCGAAGGAAAACGAATGGCTCATGTAGATTTCTTTTCGCGGAATCCTATAGATATTGATCGCGTAGAAATTAACAAAATTAAAGAAAAGGAAATTAATCTGACTGAAATTTCTAAAGGATGGTTGTTAGCGGAACAGCGTCGCGATCCTCAAATTTCGGAAATTGTTACTAAGTTACAAAATGATGAACTCGCGGAGGATATTGCAAGTACGTACGAATTACGGTCTAGTACCCTTTACCGCAAAATACAAAGAAAAGGCAGGACTCTCAGTTTGCCTATTGTCCCAAGAGGTTTTAGGTGGTCCGTAATTAATCATGTGCACCAGTCAATTATGCATTTAGGTTGGGATAAAACGCTTGAAAAGCTGTATGAGTATCACTGGTTTAGAGGAATGGCGAAATATGTTCGTAAATTCGTGGAGAACTGTCATGCTTGTCAGGTTTCCAAGACGAGTTCAGGTAAAGTTCAAGCTGAACTATATCCTATACCTAAAATCAGCATACCTTGGCATACGGTTCACATGGATATTACGGGCAAGTTAAGTGGAAAGAGTGACTTGAAAGAATATGTTATTGTTTTGATTGATGCTTTTACTAAATTTGTATTTTTGCACCATACGCGTAAGTTGGATTCCTTTAATACTGTTAAAGCACTCAAGTCAGCTATATTCTTATTCGGGAGTCCTTGCCGAGTAATAGCGGATCAAGGTAGATGCTTTACTGGTAAAGAGTTCAAAGATTTTTGTAGTGAAAAACAAATTAAACTACACTTGATAGCAACCGGTGCCAGTAGAGCTAACGGGCAGGTGGAGCGTGTTATGGGTACTTTGAAAAACATGTTCACTACAGTGGAGACGACCGGCCGCACGTGGCAAGATGCGATTGGTGAAATACAATTGGCTTTGAATTGCACTACTAATCGTGTGACAAAATCAAGTCCATTAGAGTTATTGATCGGCAAAGCAGCAAGACCCTTCGGTTTGTTGTTGCCTGATAATATGGAAGAAAGAGAAATAGTTATCTCCGAATGTAAGACAGCAAGCTATAAAGAACATTGAGATTAACGCTAAGTACGATAAAGAAAGATATGATAAAACTAAGGCTAAGGTAGTTAGATTTAATCTTGGAGATTTTGTGTTGCGCAAAAACGAAGAGAGAAATCAAACCAAATTGGATCCAAAGTTTAGGGGCCCATTTGTAATAGCAGAGATTTTAGAAGGAAACAGGTACGTTTTAAAGACGTTGGATGGTAAACGATCATACAAGTACAGTCATGATAAGTTAAGGAAAATGCCAGATAGTTGCATTCCTGCTGAGTTGGATATCTGTAGTGATGGTGATGGAAGTGACAATGACAGTTTGAGTACACCGATCCAGGAGGAACATTAACACTATGACCATAACATCTAGCATAGTGTTTCCTCGTACACAATGTATTATGTTCATGGTATCTAGTATCGATTTTTGAGGAGCATTAACACTATGACCATAACATCTAGCATAGTGTTTCCTCGTACGTAATGTATTATGTTCATGGTATCTAGTATCGATTTTTGAGGAGCATTAACAGTATGACCATAACATCTAGCATAGTGTTTCCTCGTACGTTATGAACAATATTCATAACGCGAAGTTCAGTGTTCTCATGTGCATCCAGTGTGGTGATGAGAACGAAGTTCAGTGTTCTCATGTGCATCCAGTGTGGTGATGAGAACGAAGTTCAGTGTTCTCATGTGCATCCAGTGTGGTGATGAGAACGAAGTTCAGTGCTCTCATGAGCGTCTAGTGTGGTTGAGAACGAAGTTCAGTGTTCTCATGAGCGCCCATTGTGGTAATGTGATGAAATTTAGTGTGTACTTTAGTGTGTACGACCATGTACGACCAGAAGTGTTGAGGTGTGAACAGGTGTTAGATTGAATAAACTGATGACTGGTGGTTCACAGGATGCAACTAGCACTTTGGACGAAATTGTAATGTTACTGATTGTTGTGTTTCGATTTATTAAAGAGCATTTCATCGGAAACTTTGTTGTTGAACTGGGCCCTTGACTAGTTGGAATATTTAGTTAGATTGTAAAATGTCAATTGTGTTAAGTCTAATGTTAAGAAAATCGAATATTTTAGATGCACCCGAGGACGGGTGATTGTCAGGATGGCCGTGTCGGAGATGTAGGGATGGCGGGCCTTTCTTTTGGAATTTTGGGAAGATTCCCAATACTTTCGGTTAAACTGTTTGTTTAAGCTGTTCAATATAGTATTATAACAGTGGACTTGAGGTTGAGGTGACACTGTCGGTCACCGAACGTAGCCACGGTCTCGGGATGAACGTAGAAGTACAAATGTTGAGGGACACACGTTGTATTAACAAACAAGTCCCGAGGCGGGAGCAATAACGGCTCTACGCGAGCCTAGTAACGGTGCCTGGAATTTTGTTGATAACCCTGATCAATATGCAATTGACAAGTGTGATCGTGTCAGTCTTTTATTTGTATGATCACCTTGGAGAGTTGATACACAACGTCAAACGATTAGTCTAAAAGATACCGAACGTCATAGCAAACGTCATTTCAAGAATAGCTTATAACTAAATGTTCAAAAAGTTGTCCCGTTGACCGTGGATTCGTTAAACCCGAGAACATTGTTTATTTAAGAGTGGCTTTAGGTTATACAGTTAAACCTTGTTTAATCAACTCCTGTACATATTACTGTAAATATAAACCTTTGAACAACTATAATGGCTAGTCCTAATGAAGAAACACAAGGCGCCACAAGAACCAGCATCAACCCAATAAACCCGATTAACCCGACATATATATTTATACATTTTAGATGTAACGTTTGTTAAATATATTTGTTTAGTTTTATATTTTCTTTTTACTCGATTATATATATATATTTTTTATACTTTTTGTATTTGACAAAGTAATTTTCGCATAATAAAATTGTTAACAATGTGTTTTATGATTCGTCTCTCGCGGCTGATTTCCACCAATCCCCAGCATTCCTGTCCCGTGTCATTATTTATTGCTACCTCAGCACGACGTTCCATTTTGTATTAAATTTTTATTTTCGCTGTTCTTTCCTTTTCCTTTTCTTTTCTTTTCCCCATCGAAAGTATAATTTTATTACTATTATTTTTTGTAACACGTACGAATTAGTGCGCGCATGTTTCAAAATGGCCGCCCGTGAATGTCCCTAGCATACAGTGACTTCTATTGATCTCGGATCTATTTATCGATTATGTGTAAATCTTGTTTCGGTGTTTTGACGTATAGTCGAAGTGAGAAATATAGTATTTCGTATTTATCCAATGCGTACAATCATTGCGTGTGTTCCGACGCGCGCGTGTAAATCTAACATGGCTGTTCGCAAATGTCATCAGTGAGGTTACAGTGGCGGGTCTTTAGTTTTATCGAACTGATTTTCCTGTCTGTCGCTCGTTTTCCCTTATTCTACCGCAATTAGACTATGTATTTATTATTATTATTATTGTTAAAATGACAGTAGTATTGTTCATTTAGATTATTAATACCTTAGTTAAAAATCTAGATTATATATATATATATATATATATATATATATATACATGCATGTTTCGTAGTATAGTTTTCATATGTAATTCCTTACTAGAATGATCACGAGTTTTGATTATGTATTTTATGTTTACCAGATTGTTAATTTGATTTAATAGTATAGAATACGCACACATATACATATTTCCATCAATGTGATTTTTATATAAGTTCTTTAATAGTGTAGTATTGTGTATTTTAGGTTATGTATTCATTAGACTGTTAACCATTTGATATCATATATACATATATATTTGTAATTTGTTACATAGTATTAAAAGTTTTATTTCTAATATCTACTAAATTGTTATGTGTTTGGCATATATGTTTATATTTATATGTAACTCTCCAAGTTGTTGCTGCGTTGATAAAAATATATTTCTATACACATTTATTCCTGGTGTTTCAATTATTTTCCTTTTGTAGTTATTCTTATTTCCTGGTTTACTCGTTTGGTTCGCGACTCGTTTAATTCATTAATTAATATTTATTTTCTGATTTAAATTCTTTCTTTTGTATTGTACATATTCCGTCTTCGTTACGGCACGTGCGGAGCGCGGGACGTGACACGGTCAATCGTCGCTGTTGTTGATCGTCGTTATGTATCAACTGTTGTTAACTGTTAATTGTTATTCATTGTTACCAAGCGTAATAAACGTTATTGGTTGAATATACTTGAGTGCACTTCAGTATCTATTACACCATACTCCTCATATCCATTAGAAATAGAAGGGGATACATCAAGTATTGTTCGCCTTTTATCTTCCTCTTTTTTCTTTTCATTTTTTTCGCAGTCTCATATCAGAATTCTATAATCCACACAAATCCACATGGAAATCATTATTTCCCACCAAACGCGTCCGTAATACCTAACTGCAATGTTTCAGTGTAGGGAATATAGAATATATAATTTGAGAAATATGTGTATACGCGCGTGTTGTACATTGCTTGACATTCTCTATTGTGAATTGTCCTTCGAAAGCTTTTGTATATTGTTTTATCAAATAAATTTAGATTGACTTGTGTGCAACTATCCACACTATTCTATAAAATTTTTCAATAAATATAAGTATTACAGCTGTTTCTTCCATATTTATGCAAAAAAATATTAGATGAGTTTTCAAATAACCGATAGTCTGCTGTGATGCCATCATTTTGTTTAACAAAATTTGAGCTGATTAATGCTTCTATAAATTAAAAAAATATTTAAGAAATGTTTATTTTAAGATTTACTACCTCAGCACGTTTTTTCACGATATTGTACATTAATATATTCTTTTTGCCTTATTGTACAGTTGCCCAGATCTAGGAACACGCAGGTCTTCGTTAAGACCTTAACAGGGAAAACTATTACTCTTAAAGTTGAAGCTTCTGACACAATAGAGAATGTTAAAGCAAAGAACTTTTAATACCTTATGCATTAGCTTTAAAGACAAATCAATCAGAAAGTGTTCAGAATAGTTTAATTTCACTCACCTTGACTTGCAATCTGAACGATCTGTTACCTACTTCTCCAAATATATATGTTATACAAAATAAACATAATGAGGAAATTAATTTGAATATAGAAGATGAAATAAAAGATAAACTATTATTTGTAAATGAAGATGAAGGCGTAGTAATGCTAACTTGTTCAAAAAGTAGAAAAAATGTAAGCGAACTACCTTTGCAGAGGTATGTTAGTTACTACTCTATATTATATACAAAATAATTATGATATTTTATTTTAACTGTATTGTTTGCAAAGATAAGGCTGTATTCCATTCGGCTACAAGATTGAAATATTCAACACAAAGAAGATCTTGATACTACTCTTGAATATGTGCCTGAATTTAGTCCATTGCGCCAACAAAATATTCCTCCAAATATGAATGATGAAAATGTATTTGGAGAAAATACACCAACACCACCACTTTTACAGGACACCTCCAAGAGGAGCAATTTTAAATTCAGAAGAAGCAAAGGTGTTTGTTTTACTAAAACATTACGGATTAGGTCAATACGTGCCTATATTTCTCGAACCAGAAGTAAATATATTATTAAATTATGTGTGTTATATATATGTAAACTCTCTAAGAGTTCAAATGCGGATAAACAAGGGGACTTTCTCTGTTTTACGGACAGCACGGCTTCTTTTGTTTCACGGACAGAGCGGCTTTCCTTGTTTTACGGAGAGCCATTTTCAGAGACACGCATTTCCCAAACGGACGGACAGAGATCAACATCGGAGATAGACAAGATCACAGAAGAAAGAGTAATTATTTAAAACATTGAAGACTGTCGGAGAAAGAACGGCAGCTCAGGACGTTGAAAATCGATTCTCGATTTTCAGGAAGACATTGCACAGAACTTCGTATTTATTGTTTACTGTTATTAATTGGTTGTTGTTTATTTAATTATTACTGTTATTGATTGTTGTTAATTATTAATTGTTGTTTACTCTTGTATTTCATTTAAGTATTTTCACAATAAACTCGATTTTCAGAATCGATCCCTGAATTATCCTAGAATTGAACCTTATAAATCGATTTTCGCTACGCCATGCCGCTGAAAGTTAACTTACGTATCGTCATGAACGAGAACGCGAAAGGGGAGAAGCTAGAGAGCATAGAATCCATAAGAAGACCAGAAGACGAAGTATACTACATTTTTCCACGGAATATCAAGCGAAAAGCTACCATCAGCAATTATTCCGTTCAGCAACAGTGAAGAAGTCCGCAAACAGTCTAACCAAGGTAGGCCAGTATAGAAATGTTAAACTCACGATGGATGACGAGACAGCAGCGCTTTATATCGATACAGACTTAAACTTCGTATTCCAAGACATGTTCCTAGACGAAGCAGAAATTACCCCCACAAGGAAAATAAAGACGGAAACCGAGAAGTCCAGTCTGGACATGGAAAGACTTCTAGAAACTCTCCAAAAACGAGATAAGCGTGAAAGAGAAGAAATAAACTTTAGTATAAAACAAATTGATGGAACTCAAGAAGCCACAGGCTGGATATCAGAGTATGAAGAAGAATGCAGTAAATATAAAATAAAAAGTGATGAGGAGAAAGTAAAAGGTTTAAAAAAGTATTTAGAGAAAACAGCAGCAAGATGGTACCAAACGAATCTGCTGAAAGCTGAAGGACACAACTGGGAAGACTGGAAGGATGCATTTCTCTAAACCTTTAACAATAAAGGTCCTTCAGTATTAAATGTTTTTGTCTTTGATCTCTTTCTTGCGGTAGCTATTTTTAAATAGAGAATATTATAAGCGATGCATAAACAGTGAAAGTATAAATAAAAGAAAAAGTAAGCTATGATTCTTATGATTTGAAATTTATATATATATATATATATATATATATATATATATATATAATACAATTTCAAATATATATGTAATACAATTTCATTTTACTAACAATAAGGGGAATAAAACAAAGAACAATTAGTTAGATGCGGAAAATGTTAACTTTATTCAGATAAAATAAGATACATAATACAAAGTAATGTTTAATTAAGTAACACTTAAAATACAAAGAAAGCCAAAAAAATAGAGAAAAAATGTATTTGATTAGTTTAATATTATGTTTCTGTTTGTACACTTAATTTAATCGATACATGATACCATACATCTTAATGTGTGTATGTCATTGTTAAACAATTATAAAGTATATTTATATAAGAGATATGAATAAGCTAATTTTTACATGTGTATGCATTACGCCAAAAATGTACGGGTAACGGCTTGACTTCTCTTCGGCAAATGATGCACGTTGTGAATGCTGGCGAACAGTACTGACAAGTAGCTAGATGTCCACAAGGTAGGAACGTAATAGTCGCTTGTCGTTCCGTGCAAACTTTACACGAACGAGCATCTTTCAATGCTCGATTTTCTTGCTCCAGAGCAGCTAAAATAGTAAACAGTATATTTAAATACAATATATAATAGAATTTATTATATGTATACGGATTTCAGACAAATTAACGAATCTGTGTTTTTATTTTTATTACTTACCTACTTTCTCAGCGAGAGTTATTTCATTAGTATCATTTTCACTATTGGATCTCTCAGGACTCTCATCTGTAATTTCCATTGGTGCCTGAAATAAATATAATGTACATAAGTATATATTCTAATTATTAATTATACATATGGTTCAGGCTTTAAGTTTTTGTACTTACTTCTGCAGAAGTTTCATATAACTCCTGGCCTGTTACAGTATTGACATATTCCCAGCCCCGTACTGGTAAAAAATGACCACAGCTGGAGACGAAATCATATGTCTCTCCCATGGATCCTCTTCCGATCTCCAATTTCCTATAGTAATTCCACAATGGTAACAGGTAGTGAAATCATTTATTCCGGTGTAGAAGAAGCCTGCATGGGCTAATTCTTCACTTGTCTGTGTCATATATGTAGGCCATGTTGCGAATGAATTTAATCTGGATTCGTAAGTAGCGTATTCCAATATTGCTGCTTTCATAACATCTTTTAGTCCCAAACGGCTGAGATCATATGCCGTCGGGTTTCGTGAAAATCGATGGTCATTAAAATCAAATGACTCCTGATAATGTAAACCATAAGGACAAGATATATTTCTATTTCTTCGTCTTGTCCGTAGAACTTTAGCTGGATCTGCTCCCATTGGTACATTATTACAATGTTCATTGCGGATAAATCTGCACTCTGGAGAACGCATCTCATGAATTTGCATGGGAATATCACCCACAGACCACTGACTTGCCAGCAATTGACATTCAAAGCACCTTACGATATCCGCCTCGCCTGTATAGTAGAATCCTGCAGCTGCAAGACTGACAGGGTCAATGAAAGATACAGGCCAATTTCGAAAACTCGAACGTCTTACTGCTTCAAAACGAAAATCAGCATAATTTTCTTGAACGTCACGCGGCATTTCTATCGAGAATATCTGTGGCATTGTCGACGTCGACGGTATCGGTGATGTTAAATCAATCACCCTTGCTGAAGGTTCAGGGGATGGTATATCAACCATAATTTCTGGAAGTACCATGGATGTTGAAGGTACGGCTAACTCAACCGCCGATATTGAATGAACCGACGGATTTGAATCATCTGACAATGTCGAAGGAACAGCCAGTAATTCTTCATCTTCTGAAGATTCTGTATTATGTTCCATCAAATATCGGAAGTGATTGTAGGAACCATTGCATCCATTTTAATTGTAATTTATTGCGCCTTTAAACCTATTTAAAAGAAAAAGACATTGAAATTGAATCTACTAATTGTAGATGACTTAAGAAATATTATACGTGTACAATTGATCAAACAGAAATGTATTACAGACAAAACCTACGAATATCAGATGTTCTCGTTCCGCTTCAACAGCTCTCCAATTCTTCAAATGGAATCTTGACAAATATTTAATATCTTATTCTTGTATATTTTATATTTTTAAATTTACTAAAACTGCTCAATCGTACGAACGAGCCACACAAACTCTTCGAACATCAGTGTAATACTGAACCTTGCTGCTAGTATGTACCGAGAAGCTACTACCTGTTTTCTACAAATCTTATCCCTACCCGCAGTACTCGGTAGCAATATAACCCTTCAATGCACTATAAGGCACACCCACTGCGCAGAATGGGCAAGTTGTCGCCCAATCAAATTTCATCGATGCTCCGGCCCTTACTGTACTGTGTAAAGTAAACGATGCTCGCTAGGTACAGCGTTAAAATACATCTCTTATTTACTCACATTCGAAAATGATGCCGCTTTTGAAGGAATTCTTATTTGCTCCGTTTTTTACTTGGCAATATTAACACGTTGTTTAAAATATCAGTAAAAACTGCTACGGAGCCTAGAGAGCCAAAGAGAACGACAAAAATTAACAATTTATTATTAACAGATATAATAAAAGGGGGAATGATAATAGATGCTTGCTATTAGCTCCTAATAGAGTTTTCGTAATATCTCTAGTTCGACATCGTCTTCCTACAATTCTTACCGGAATCTCCATATCGTTCTGCTTCAGATTTGCAATATTCGACAAATCCTAATCGGCACATTATTTCGTTTCAGGGGCCCAGAGTCCTAATCCGGCACCTGTTTCCTTGTGGGTATAATATTTAGTAGAAGGATAATTGCTGTCGTAAACAGTATAGTCTAAATACTCAGATTAGTCTTTGGTAATCATTACTTTATGACACCCTACACCTTTTGGCGTATACCCTGCCTCGGTATTAATCATCGCAGATTATAATTAAATTATTTTTACAAATGGGACGTTTTCAGCAGTTTTTCAATATGTGAAACATCTGACTCGGAGTTTCTGCAGAAAAATTCAACCGTTTGCATCATATTCTAAATTTATTTTGAGATAAAGTTCCCTCGCGATGCGAATAGTAAAACGCTGTAGCATTATGTTATTTTACATTATACATATTATATCATATTATATATATCATATATATATTATATATTATTATATCATATATATATTAATACTTTTATTAAAAGTATTAAAAGTGTTAATTGCGTATGCACGAGATGATAGTAAAAACGAAGAATAAACATATTCGGGCAAAACGCAATATATTATACTAAGCTTGAAAAGCAGTAATATCTTGAAGAATTACGAGGGAAACGTTCTCGTCTGACAACTGCAAAAAAGTATCGACGAAGTAAATTGACGATATGTCTATGTTTTGTTAATAACAATACTGAAATTGCTAAAGTGAGTCCATCATTCTCATAATTGTATTTTCTGGCAGCTGTTTATATTCGTGTACAGTGTAACGGCGTATATACGGTATCCGTTTACTCTCATATCGCTTGTTTTTCTAATTTTTCTTTATTTTTCTCCAGCATCCTGCATTCGTCTTATTGAGATAAATGTCATTGTTGGTATGATCACTAGTTCCTACATCCAGCGTTGGTGCAAGTGCTTGACATCCTCTTCTGTTTTTCCCCGTCCGTCACGTCCTCTTTATCTGAGTATCCCGTGTGTTATAAATGGCTGTACAAGGTGGTGAAATACACAGCATATAAAACTAATCTGTATGAATCAATTGAATATCAAAACCCAAACCAATGTAATAACAGCTTTAAACAGCATCTGAAAAACGATAACGTCGAAGAAAGCAACTTGCGATTAAAAGAGTCGTATGTCGAAAAATGCATTGGTTTATTATAAATTAATATAAAAAGATTACTCTGAACATTTTTCAATGATTTTCTACGCAATAATAGAATAATTCTATATAATAATTTTCTCCGTTTTCGTTTGTAACATTTACATTTTTTTTTCATTTCTACAGTTCAAAAATCTCGCTTTACATTCCATTCGGAATTTTTTCTCAAAAGACGATATAAATATTTTCTCCCACGTACTTAACAAAGGAAGGTTAGAGGTGTTCGTAAACGTTTGCAACATTTCTCAAATTTTTTAACAGCTTTCCTGGGAAACATATTATATGACAGTTAACTAATTTTAACAAATATGCATTATGTACTTGTATGTGCAAATGAAATAATGTACATGCACTTAATTTAAAGAAATGGTCAAAAGTGTTGAGGTTATTCGATGTGTAATCAGAGAAAAACTAGTGGATAAATTGAAAGGCAGAAAATATATTTAAATATAAGTGTAATTATAAATAAGAATACAATTTGAGCTGGTCCAGATTCGCACGCTAGCTGTGTTACAAAATAACTGAAAACCCAAAAGCCAACGTCGCCTGTCTACTGTTTATGGTCTGACTTCGTCGCAGTCTTTTGTCTACGCGCTGTCGATGGCTTCAGTGCTTGAGAAACTAAAAAGACCAGATGTAGAGTTTTCTTATAAGTGGTGACCGCTTCAACACCCTCCCTAAAACTCTACATCTCCACAAACAATTATCTCAAATTTACAAATTATCTCTTAATATTTTTCTAACTCTTGTCGTAAATATCTGAAAATCAATTTGTCGATGCCTCCACAAGTACATTTGCCAGACGCCTTTCTCTTTTTCATTCAAATTATTTATTACAAAAAGAATTCTGGAAGACTAAACAGATCGTGTAGAGTTTTTCTTTTTTTTTTTTTTTTTTTTTTTTTTAGAAGTGATAACCACTTCGACACCCTCCCTAAAAACTCTACATGCCTACAAACAATTACCTCTTAATATCCTTTTTATTTTTCAAACCTAACTTTTGTCTTAAATATTCAAATCTTGGTTTTGGCAACGCCTTTGTACATATATCTGCCAGTTGCTCTTCGCTTGTTACATACGTTACATCAATTTCGCCTCTATTGTATAAATCTCGCAAGAAATGATATCTTACGTCAATATGCTTACTTCTTTGATGGAATTCTGGATTCTAATTAATTTGACGGCACTAGTATTTTCTACATAGCATATACTTAAGGATCTCTATTTTACATTCAAGAAATATTTTCTTTAGCCACATAATTTCTTTCGCTCTTGAGGCTGCACTGACATACTCAGCTTCGGTCGTAGATAGAGCAGTAGAGATACATTGTTGTCGCTTACATTGCCATGTGATGGCCGCATTCGCATACTTACATACAACGCCTGATGTCGACTTTCTTGTTTCTTTGTTGCCTGCATAGTCAGCATCGCTAAGGTTTCGAGACTGCCTGCTTTTGTATATAAGAGTCCCATGGTCCGCGGTCCCTTTTATGTTGCGCAAAATTCGTTTGACTAATTTCCACTGATACTGGTTTGGATTCTCTAAATGTCTCGCCGCTATATTTATTGCAAAACTAATATCTGGCCTACTTACGGTTTGTAAAAACATTAAGTTCCCTACGGCTTCTCTGTATGGTGCGTTACAATCATTATTGCCACTATAAACACTGTTTGCCTCATTCATATTAAATTTTTCTAATATTTTTTCGATATATCTACTCTGATGAATGAATATTGAACCATCTTTTAATCTTTTAATTTCAAGTCCAAGAAAACTCTTGACTTCTTTGGAACTCGTAATTTTGATTTCTTTATTTAAATCATCGAAAAATTTATCAATTAGAGATTCGTCTGAAGCTGCTACCAGTCCATCGTCTACGTATATGGTCATCAACATTAATTTGTTGTCTTCGCTATAAATATAAAACAAGGATCTGCGTTACTCTGATAAAATTTTAAGTTTGAAATATATTTTGTGAAACGTTCCGTTCAACTTCTTGGAGACTGCTTTAAGCCATATAGGCTTTTTAGCAATTTACAAACGCGATTCGTACCATCATCATAACCTTTAGGTTGTTTCATATAAATATCTTCTTTCAGACCTCCATATAAAAATGCGGTTTTAATGTCATACTGTCCGAGGTGTAAATTATTTTTGGCTGCAATACTGAGCATTAATCTAATTGTATCAAACCGAGCAACGGGACTATAGGTTTCCTTATAATCTACGCCTTCTTTTTGTGAACACCCTTTTATTACAAGTCGCGCTTTTTATCGTTCCGAATTGTCCGGATTTAGCTTTACCGTTAAAACCCACCTATTACTAAGTACCTTCTGATCTTTAGGTTTTTCTACAAGAATCCACGTCTTATTTTCATGGTGCGATTTCATTTCATCGTTCATAGCCGTTTCCCATAACTCTTTCTTTTCGGAACTCATCGCTTCGTTAAAATCCACCGGTAATTTTTCCGCTACGTACGTTACTGGGCTACCATAAAAATCGGTTCGTTTGATCTTAGCTCTATCTCTCAATTGTCTCACATTGTCGCTATTTCCAGGAGGTTGTTCTTCGTGTTCACTCTGTGCACTTTCATACGTACATGCTCTATCGCTCTGCGCACACATATCTTCGCGCTCGACAATTTTCGGTAAACTTAAATTAATAAATTTCGCACTTTCTAGTTCGGGCTTAAATATTACGTCACGGCTTAATATTACATTTCTTACTGTTGGCGCATACACTCGACACCCTCGTGCGTCATCTAGATAGCCTACCAAATATCCTTTGTTCGCCTTTTTGTCAAGTTTTGTCTTCTCCGCAGGTATGTGTGCAAAGCACTCAGTACCGAAAACCCTAAACTTTTCTAAATTTGGCGGTTTCCCGTACCACAGTTCATACGGTGTTTTCTTGTCTTGTATCGTCGGCCCGGTCTTATTTATGACATGTACTGCTGTGTTCATGGCTTCGGCCCATAAAAACAGCGGTAGATTTGGTTTCGAATATAGCATCGATCGGCCTGCCTCTACTATTGTTCTATTTTCCCATTCTGCGACACCATTCTGTTCAGGAGTGTATGGGACGTTAATTGTGTGCCTAATTCCCTGACTTCTTAAAAATTCTTTAACTTCTTTATTTTTGAATTCTTTCCCTCCATCACTATGAATTTCTTTAATCTTATCGTTGAATTGATTCTCAACTTCCAGGCAAAAAGTTTTTAATTTTTCGATTACTTCTGACCTATGTCGTAAGAAGTAAATCTTTGTGAATTTTGAAAAATCATCATTAAATGTAAGAAAATACAATTTCTTGCCTAATGACTCGACTTGTATAGGTCCACATACATCCGTATAAATAATTTCGCGAGGTTTATTCGCACGATTGATTTTCTCATGAAAACTCGATCTATGCTGTTTCCCGTACGCTCAACCTTCACAGAAAAAGCTACTATCCTCCACGACTTTCATATTCGAATTCTTTAAAAACTCTTTAACATGTCTGTTGTTTTGAGGACATAGCCGTTCGTGCCATAACTGCAATGTGTCCGCGTTTGACTCTGCTCTATTGCTAAAATTACAAACTGACGGTATGATAACTCGCATAACTATTTTATACAAATTTCCGATAACAGAACCTTTTGCTATTATTTTCTGGTTTTGTAAAAACATACAATTGGTCCCTTCCTTTAAAACACAGAAATCTATGCCCCTTCTCGCAACAGATCTAATGGAAAATAGGTTTCTTTTCATACCTGGTACGTACAGAACATCGTTCATTGTACATGTTACCCATTTGCCGTCCACAAAAGTCTCTACTTTGATTGTTCCTTTGCCGCACGCATTCATGAACGTAAGCCGATCTCTATCTTCACCGTGTTATCGAATTCTTCGAAGACGTTGAACCATTCCCGTCGTCCTGTCATGTGATCCGTAGCTCCTGAGTCGATTATCCAAACATCAGGGTTTGCCGCTTGTATGATTTTGATTTCTAGGTTCCTGGTTGTTTCTACTGTTGCTTCTTTTATTATTTTTAAAACAATTTTTACTGGTGTGGCCTTTCCTTTTGCATATAAAAAATCTAAAGCAATCCTTCTTTAGATGGCCAACTTTTCCACAATTGAAGCAGCTTGGTCCTTGTTTCTCGTATTCACATTTGCTTGACTGTTTCTGCTGTTCCCTTTTATAATTGTTACTCTTTGTTACCAGCGCCACCGATGTTTCCTGGTCGTCTTTCTTCCATCTGGTTTCTTCTGTCATCAGCCTGGTACTAAGCCTGTCTAGGGTATTCTTTCCTTCTTCCACCGAATCCCACGCACTGTGAAAATGGTCAAATTTGTTTGGTAACACCGATAAAATGCGTGTTATCAGCATTTTCTCGCCAATTTCACTCCCAAGGGCTTTCATCTTCGCCGCTATCACTTCCAACTTTGACAGGTTGTAGGCGACATTTTCAGATTCTTCCCATTTAAAATCGAAGAACTGCTTCTGGACCATATTTAGATTCTCATCTGACTTCATGTCATATACTGTATTCAACTTTTTCCACATTTCATGTGCTGTTGTGCAACATAAAGGAAGATCCAACGGTTTCTTTCCTACTGAAGTCACGATTAATTTTCTCGCTAACCGATCTGCTTTCAAAAATCTTTCACGAGCGATTTCTTTCTCCGCGCTGTTACCTGGATGACACAGATTCCCTTCACACACGTTGATCAGGTCGTCATCTTCCTCCAAAAGTGTACGCATAACAAAACGCCACTGGAGCCAGTTTTCTTCGCCGCGTAACATCTCGATCTTCGCACTTGCTGATTCCATTTTAGCACTATCCCTTACTTTACTAAGCACAACACTTTTACAATTTATTCACTTTACGTTGCTGCCTTGCAATTTACAGCTCTGGGCCCATAACTTGTTGAGGTTATTCGATGTGTAATCAGAGAAATCTAGTGGATAAATTGTAAGGCAGAAAATATATTTAAATATAAGTGTAATTATAAATAAGAATACAATTTGAGTTGGTCCAGATCCGCACCCTAGCTGTGTTACCCAATAACTGAAAACACCGAAGGCAACGTCGCCTGTCTACTGTTTATGGTCTGACTTCGTCGCAGTCTTTTGTCTACGCGCTGTCGATGGCTTCAGTGCTTGAGAAACTAAAAAGACCAGATGTAGAGTTTTCTCATGAGTGGTGACCACTTCAACAAAAAGTTATGAAATTTTGTCTCAATACACCCTTTACTTTCTTTACTAAACTACGCAGTTATTGTGTATGTCAAAAGATGGCACAAAGTACAAAATTCCAATCACTTGATCTCAGCGTTTAACTATGGTCGGTTGACTCCTATTACTATTTATTAAAATTGATTTCCTCAAAATCTAATATAATTTATCGAAATATAATTTTCCTAATCAAAATAATATATATGTCGGAGATGAAAGGACATCGGAGGCTTCCCTTTGGAACTTCGGGAAAATCCCTTAACACCGTAATCTAGATTTTATTATAGGCGTAATTAAACAATTGCCGTCATTCGATCCGATTGTATTTGTTCGAGATTTGTGATAATGAGCTTGGGATCGAGGCGACAACCAGTCGCCGAACGTAACCGCGGTCACAGGTTTGTCTAACAAAGGTACGGAATAATTCTATAGCTCTCCTTAAAAGAAATATTTGTGACGGCACGAGACAGTAAACATTCCAACGGTTTGTGTCCCGTGGCTCGTCACACGCAGACCCTATTCTTCGAGTAAGATGATTGCCAGATGTCGATGCGTCTTCGCAGTACATGTTAGGCTAGCCTGAGGGCCTGATACAAATCTTAAGATTTAGTTGGCTAAAGTCCTTCAGACAGACAAACAATCTTTGTCCCAGCTACGGGAAGATAGGAGAGAACTATTTTTCAACGAACGGCGTCTCCCACTAGCAACTTTCCCTCGAGGGCGGCTAGCATCTTTTTCTAACCACCGATATGGAGATTGACCAATTAGCAGCAACGCCAATTTCCCTCACCTACTAAACGAAGGCTATCCTCGACGAATCCAAGGATCTCTTAGACACACCCCATCATAGTTTTCCTCTGCAGCATCATCGCGACGGAAAGTCATTCTCTCGTGAGGCAGTATTAGCGAATAACTTAGTGTCTGTACGCTCGGTGGATATTCTACGTTTCAACAAAGAGTCCGACTTAGATTTTGCGAGCATATTCATCTATCATCCCGTTGACCGCGGATTCGTTATTGAACCTAGGATCATTGTCATTAGTTTCTCGAGTACCTAATTACCACGGTTACTTGTCCAATTCTATAATTATCGTATTTGCACTAGTCAATGTCATGCCCCTAACCCTAATTCAAATGTAAACCCGACATACATATATAACTTGTAATATATAATTTTTTATATTACATTTTTTATATTACATACAAGGAAATGACGGTTAGTTTTCTTCAAAATTGACGAAATCACCGCGATTTGCGAGCTCTTAGGCTTGTTCCGACGGTGAAACGTGCGTGCATTACATTCTGCACGTATAATGGAGTGAAACGTGCACTTAAACGTCGAAATATACCAAACGGGAAGGAAATAACACTTCAAAATCGACGAAATCATCGCGATTTGCGAGCTTTTGGGCTTGTGTCTACGGTGAATCGTGCGCGCTTTACATTTGGCGAGTAAAATGGAGTCAAGAGAGCGCTTGAGCGTCGAAATATCTCAAACGGGAAAGAAATTACGGTTAATTTTCGGCAAAATCGACGAAATCATCGCTAGTTTCGAGCTGTTGAACTTGTTTCGACGGTGAAAGAGGCGTGCATTACATTCGGCGCGAAAAATAGAATGAAGAGATCGCTTAAACGTAGAAATATCTCAAACAGGAAGGAAATAACTGTTAGTATTCGACAATATCGACGTTATCATCGCGATTTGCGAGCTCTTTGTCTGGTTTCGAAGGTGAAACGGGCGTGCATTACATTCGTCGCGTAAAATGAAGTGAATGGAGTGCTTCAGCGTCGAAAGATGTGAAATCGTAAGGATGTAACGCTTAATTTTCGTCAAAATCGACGAAATCATCGCGATACCAGCTGTTGTGCTTGTGTCGACAGTGAAACGTGCGTGCATTACATTCGGCGTGTAAAACGGACTGAAAAGAGCGCTTAAACGTTGAAATATCTCAAACGCGAAGGAAATGACGGTTAATTTTCGACAAAATCGACGAAATCCAGCTCTATTTGCGAGCTGTTGGTCTTGTTACAACGGTGAAACTGGAGTGCATTGCATACCGCGCGTAAGTGGAGCGAATAGAGCGCATAAACATAGAATTTGCTCAAACGGGAAGGAAATAACGGTTAGTTTTCGACAATATCGACTCGTGGGCTGGTTTCGAAGATGAAACGGGCGTGCATTTCATTCGGAAACTAAAATGGAGTGAGAGGAGAGCTTATTCGTTGAAATATCTCAAACGGGAGGGAAATGACGGTTAATTTTCGACAATATCGACGAAATCATTGCGATTTGCGAGCTGTTGGGCTAGTGTCGAAGGAGAAGCGAGAGTGCATTACATTCGGCGCGTAAAATGGAAGAAAATGCGCTCATAAAAGTCGAAATATCTCAAACGGGATGAAAACAAAGCATAGTTCTCTTCAAAATAGACGAAATCATCTCTACTTGCGAGCTGTTGGGCTTGTGACGAACGTGAAACGAGAGTGCATTAAATTCAGCCCTCACAATGTACTGAAAAGAGCTCTTAAACGTCGAAATATGACAAACGCGAAGGAAATGACACTTAGTTTTCGTCAAAATCGACGAAATCATCGAGATTTGCTAGCTGTTGGGCTTCTTTCTACGCTGAAACGGTCGGGCATTTCATTAGCAGCGTAAAATGGAGTGAGAGGACTGCTCATTCGTTGAAAAATCTCAAACGGGAGGGAAATGATGGTTAATTTTCGACAATATCAACGAGATCATTGCGATTTGCGAGCTGTTGGGCTTGTGTCGACAGTGAAACTGGGGTGCATTGCATTCCGCGCGTTAGTGGAATGAATTGAGCTCTTAAACGTCGAAATATGACAAACGCGAAGGAAATGACACTTAGTTTTCGTCAAAATCGACGAAATCATCGCGATTTGCGAACTGTTGGGCTTGTTTCGACGGTGAAAGTGTCGTGTATTTCATCGGCGCGTGAAATGGAGCGTAGTGGGCGGATAAACGTCGAAATATCACAAACGGGGAAGAAATAACGCTTCGATTTCTTCAAAATCGACGAAATCATTGCTACTTGCGAGCTGTTGGGCTTGTTATAACGGTGACACTGGAGTGCATTGCATTCGGCGCGTAAAATGGAATGAAAAGAGCGCTGAAACATCGAAATGTCTCAAACGGCAAGGAAACAATGCTTAGTTTTCGTCGGAATAAACGAAATAACGCGATTTGCGAGCTGTTGGGCTTGTGTCGATGGTGAAACGGGCGGGCTTTACATTTGGTGCGTTAAATGGAGTGAAAAGAGCGCATAAACGTTGAAATATCTCAAACGCGAAGAAAATGACGGGTAGTTTTCTTCAAAATCGACGAATTCATCGTGATTTGCTAGCTGTTGGACTTGTGTCGACGGTGAAACCTGCATGCATTAAATTCGGCGCGTGAAGTGGAGTGAAAAGAGTTCTTAAACGTCGAAATATCTCAAACGGAAAAGAAATGACGGTGAGTTTCCGTCATAATCGATGAAATAATCGCGATTTGCGAACAGTTAGGCTTGTTTTGACGGTAAAAGTGTCTTGCATTTCATTCGGAGCGTAAAATGGAGCGAGAGTAAATATCATCTCGGCTGTGTAAAACAATGGCTAATTCACGCGAAGAGTTGTTACGCGCCAAAAATTCTAACCCTAACCCGACATCAGAAGTGGGATCAGAACCGCTTATAGTGATACAAGAGCAGATGGCCCTTATGCACGAGTTAATTTAGACGATAGCGCTAAAACCGAGGGAGCAGGAACCGAGTGTAAAACCCGAAAAATTTTCGCTACCGCGTTTTAACCCCGAAATCGCGGGTGCCGACCCAGCTGCGTGGTGCGCGACTGTTAGTGTAATTATGGAAAAAAGACCTCTACAAGACGACGAGATATATCTCACTATAAGTCGTGCTCTAGAGGGTACAGCAGCACAGTGGCTTATCCATGTTCCGGTCAGTGGTTTTACTTGGATAAAATTTACGGGACATTTTCTTGCGCGTTATGGTGGCACGGAGACGGCAACCTCAGCGCTAATGAGGATGTTCAATGAACCACCACTGAAGGGCGAAACCACGGCGGCTTTTGGTAATCGTCTTCACTCCACTGTCTTTTGTCCACTGTCTGCATTAATGGTCTCACATTGGAGATAATTTTTCATGTCCTTGCTGATGATTACTTAAAATACGATATCATGATTGGTCGCGAGAATTTAAGCCAACGATTCGACGTAAATATCACGCAGAATAACCTCGTTATTTGTAAAACAAAGATAATTAACACCTGTGGTAAAGTTGCGGAAGATGCGGTCAACATTAACGAGATCAACACTGATGTAGTTGGTAACAATAAAGATCGATTAATCTCTGTTCTCGAAAAATTTAAAGAATCATTCTTTACGGGTTTCCCGCGTAATCGCGTAAGTAGGGGCCAGTTAGAAATACGGCTGATTGATCCCAACGTCGTCGCGCAAAGAAGCCCTTACAGGCTTAGCGAGGAAGAGCGAAGAATAGTACGTGAGAGAATAGCCGAATTAATTAATTTAATTAATTAATGCACCAGCCGTTTTCCAGAGAGCCATTTTCAAAGCCTTAGGCGACCTCGTGAACACCTGATATTCGTAATTTTGTCTCTAATACGTTTTTGTTTGATCGATTGTACACGTATAATATTTCTTAAGTCATCTACAATTAGTAGATTCAATTTCAATGTCTTTTTCTTTTAAATAGGTTTAAAGGCGCAATAAATTACAATTAAAATGGATACAATGATTCCTACAATCAACTTCCGATATTTCATGGAACATGATGCAGAATCTACAGAAGATGAAGAATTACTGCCTGTTCCTTCAACATTGTCAGATGATTCAAATCCGTCGGTTCATTCAATATCGGCGGTTGAGTTAGCCGTACCTTCAACATCCATGGTACTTCCTGAAATTATGGTTGATATACCATCCCCTGTACCTTCAGCAAGGGTGATTGATTTAACATCACCGATACCGTCGATGTCGACAATGCCACCGATATTCTCGATAGAAATGCCGCCGGTTCCATCCACATCGCGTGACGTTCAAGAATATTATGATGATTTTCGTTTTGAAGCAGCAAGGCGTTCAAGTTTTCGAAATTGGCCTGTGTCTTTCATTGACCCTGTCAGTCTTGCAGCTGCAGAATTCTATTATACTAGAAACTTTGATGTCGTTAGATGCTTTGAATGTCAATTGGTGGCAAGTCAGTGGTCAGTGGTTGATATTCCCATGCAAATTCATGAGATGCGTTCTCCAGAGTGCAGATTTATCCGCAATGAACATTGTAATAATGTACCAATCGGAGCAGATCCTGCTAAAGTTCGACGGACAAAACGAAAAAATAGAAATATATCTTGTCCTTATGGCTTACAATATCAGAAGGCATTTGATTTTAATGACCATCGATTTTTAAGATATTCAAGAAACCCGACGGCATATGAACTTAGCCGTTTGGGACTAAAAAGAGTTAAGAAGCTACGAATCCAGATTAAATTCGTTCACAACATGGCCTACATATATGACACAGACAATTGAAGAATTAGCCCATGCAGGCTTCTACTAGACCGGAATAAATGATTGCACTACATGTTACCATTGTGGAATTGGTATAGGAAGTTGGAGAGCAGAAGATGATCCATGGGAACAGCACGCAATTTCGTCTCCCAGCTGTTGTTATTTATTAACAGTACGAGGCTGGGAATATGTTAATAAAGTAACAGGCCAGGAGTTATATGAAACTGCTGAAGGTGCAAGTATAAAAACTTATACCCTGAACAATATATATAACATTGTGTATAATGAATAATTGCAATACATACTTATGTACAGTATATTTATTTCAGGCAGCAATACAAATTGCAAATGGGAATCCTGAGAGATCCACTAGTGAAAATGATACTAATGAAATGACTCTCGTTGGGAAAATTGGTAAGTGATAAAAATGAAAACACATATTCGTTAATTTGTATGAAAGCCGTATACATATAATAAATTCCATTATATATTACATTTAAATACACTGATTACTATTTTAGCTGCTCTGGAGCAAGAAAATCGACAACCAGTCGCCGAACGTAACCGCGGTCACGGGTTTGTATAACAAAGGTATTGCATAATTCTATAGCTGTCCTTAAAAGAAATATTTGTGACGGCACGCGACAGTAAACATTCCAACGGTTTCTGTCCCGTGGCTCGCCACACGCAGACCCTATTCTTCGAGTAAGATGATTGCCAGATGTCGATGCGTCTTCGCAGTACATGTTAGGCTAGCCTGAGGGCCTGATATAAATCTTAAGATTTAGTTGGCTAAAGTCGTTCAGACGGACAAACAGTCTTTGTTCCAGCTACGGGAAGTTAGGAGAGACCTATTTTTCAACGAACGGCGTCTCCCACTAGCAACTTTCCCTCGAGGGCGGCTAGCATCTTTTACTAACCACCGATATGGAGATTGACCAATTAGCAGCAACGCCAATTTCCCTCACCTACTAAACGAAGGCTATCCTCGACGAATCCAAGGATCTCTTAGACACACCCCATCATAGTTTTCCTCTGCAGCATCATCGCGACGGAAAGTCATTCTCTCGTGAGGCAGTATTAGCGAATAACTTAGTGTCTGTACGCTCGGTGGATATTCTACGTTTCAACAAAGAGTCCGACTTAGATTTTGCGAGCATATTCATCAATCATCCCGTTGACCGCGGATTCGTTATTGAACCTAGGATCATTGTCATTAGTTTCTCGAGTACCTAATTACCACGGTTACTTGTCCAATTCTATAATTATCGTATTTGCACTAGTCAATGTCATACATATATAACTTGTAATGTATAATTTTTTAATTAAAATGTTAACCATTCCTAGTCACCTGGTTTGTTAACAGGTTTATTTAGTTATTTTATTTATCCATTTATTTCTTGTATTTGTTAATAAAATATAACATGTATTCTTGCCCTTTTCTCCCAATTATTTCCTCTTCGCCATGATGTCGTATGTTGTTATTTTTATTTTGGATCCATCAGATGATTTCGCAATTAATTCAGTTTATTAATTAGTTTTATTCAATTATTTTATAAATTTCTCCTTTTTCTTGTTGGTTGATTAAAATATATCTTCCTATTGTTCCATTTATTCTCTTTTACTATTATGTGGTACATAATTATTTTAATTTCTGGATGTTACCTGCTTATTCGATTTACTAGTTGGTTTTATTTAATAATTTGTTTTGCATTTGCATATCCCATGTTCGCTAATTAATTGTAGTATATTTTCCTGTCGTCGGATATAATTGTTCTGGTTCCAGGTTGATTGTTAGTTGGTATAGGTTATCCTATACTCTTTATATTTACTACTTCGTTAGAATATCTATTTCTATTTTATTATTTGTTATTTACCCTCATATGCTAATTCTATATATATAATTACGTTTAATTAATCTTTTATTAAAGTATTTCCATTTTCGTTGTACCGTGCGTTTGTTTCGGGTGTTCGAATTGTCACTCGCGTTGTTTGTATATTGTGACTTTCTGCTTTTCGTTACCGTACGTGCGGAGCGCGGGGCGTGACAATAGCATTTTACGTTGTAACGGGCTTGTTCCGAATTTCAAAAAGGAGTATACAGCATTCGGCGTGCAAAATGGAATAGCATTACATTTCGCGCGTAAATAGTGTGAGAAGAGCGCTTAAACGTCGAAATATATCAAACGGGGAGGAAATAACTCTTAGTTTTCGCCAAAATCGACGAAATCATCGCGATTTGCGAGCTGTTGCGCTTGTATCAAAGGTGAAAGATGCGTGCATTACCTTCCGCACGTAAAATGGAGTGAAAAGAGCGCTGGAACTTCGAAATATCTCAAACGGGATGGAAATGACACATAGTTTTCGACAATATCGACGTTATCATCGTGATTTGCGAGCTCTTGGGCTGGTTTCGAAGGTGAAACGGGCGTGCATTTCTCTCAGCATGTAAATTCGGGTGAACAGAGCGCATAAACGTCGATATATCTCCAACGGTAAGGAAATGACGCAAAGTTTTCGTCAAAATCGAGGAAATCATCGAGATTAGCGACATGTTGAGCCTGCTTGGACGGTGAAACAGGCGTGCATTACATTCGTCGCGTAAAATGGAGTTAAAGGAGCTCATAAACGTCGAAATATCTGAAACGGGAAGGAAATCACCGTTAATTTTCGACAATTTCGACGAAATCATTCCGATTTGCGAGCTCTTGGGCTGGTTTCAACGGTGAAGCTGGAGTGCATTACATTTAGCGCGTAGATAGAGTCAAAAGAGCGCTTAAACGTTGAAAAATCTATAACGGGATGCAAACAACGCTCAGTTTTCTTCAAAATAGACGAAATCATCGCTGTTTGCGAGATGTTAGGATTGTGTCGACGGTGAAACGGGCGTGCATTAAATTCAGCGCGTACAATGTAGTGAAAAGAGCGCTTAAACCTTGTAATATCTTTAACGGGATGGAAATGACGCATAGTTTTCGTCAAAATCGACGAAATCATCGCTATTTGCGAGATGTTAGGATTGTGTCGACGGTGAAACGGGCGTGCATTAAATTCAGCGCGTACAATGTAGTGAAAAGAGCGCATAAACTTTGAAATTTCTCAAACTCGAAGGAAATGACGGTCAATTTTCGATACAATCGACGATGTCCGGCTCTATTTGCAAGCTTTTGGGCTCGTTCCGAAGATGAAACGGGCGTGCATTAAACTCTGCACTTAAAATGGAGTGATAAGGACGCTTAAACGTCGAAATATCTCAAGCGGGTAGGAAATGACTCCTAGTTTTCTGCAAAATCGACGAAATCATCGCGGTTTGCGAGCTGTTGAGCTCGTGTCGACTGTGAAACCTGCCTGCACTACATTCGGTGCGTAATATGGAGCGAAACGATTGCTTAAACGTCGAAATATCTCAACCGGGAAGGAAACAAACGCTTAGTTGTCGTCGGAATAGACTAAATCATCGCTATTTGCCAGCTGTTGAGCTTGTGCCGACGGTGAAACATGCATGCCTTGAATTCGGCGCGTAAAACGGAGTGAGAAGATCGCTTAAACGTCGAAATATCTCAAACGGAAAGGAAACAAAGATTAGCTTTCGTGGGAATAAACGAAGTAATCGCGATTTCCGGGCTGTTGGGCTTGTTTCGACGCAGAAACGGTCGGGTATTACATTCGGCGCGTAAAATGGAGGGAAAGGAGCGCTTAAATGTCGAAATATCTGAAACGGGAAGAAAGTAACGCTTAATTTACGTCAAAATCGACGAAATCCAGCTCCATTTGCGAGCTGTTGGGCTTGTTTCGACGCTGAAACGGGCGGGCATTACATTTCGTGCGTTAAATGGAGTGAAAAGGGAGCATAAACGTTGAAGTATCTCAAACATGTAGGAAATGACGGGCAGCTTTCTTCAAAATCGACGAATTCATCGTGATTTGCGAGCTGTTGAGCTTGTGTCGACGGTGAAACCTGCATGCATTACATTACGCGCGTAAAACGGAGTGAAAAGATCGCCTAAACGCCGAAATATTTCAAGCGGGAAGGAAATGACTCATAGTTTTCTGCAAAATCGACGAAATCATCGATACTTGCGAGCTGTTGGGCTTGTGTCGACGGTGAAACGAGCGTGCATTACATTCCGCGCGTGAAATAAAGTGAAAACGGCGCTAGAACGTAGAAATATCTCAAACGGGAAGGAAATAACGATTAGTTTTCGTCAATGTCGACGAAATCAACTGCAATTCCTTGAGGGCATCCAGTAATAAGATGCATTTAAATGACAGGGTTTACAGGTGGTGGGCTTACCTACAAACTTTTACCTTTGACATTATGTATCGGGAAGGCAAACGAATGGCTCACGTCGGTTCCTTTTCGCGGAACCCCGTTGACTCGGATCACCGTACGATCCACAAAATTGCCGAAAAAGAAATCAATCTGGCCGAAATCTCCGAAGATTGGCTCTTGGCGGAGCAACGTCGCGATCCCCAAATTACGGAAATCGTCGATAAGTTGCGGAACGATGAGCTTGCAGATGATATCGCGAATACGTGTGAACTGCGATCCGGTACCCTTTACCGTAAACTACAACGAAAAGGCAGAACTCTCTGCTTGCCCATTGTCCCAAGAGGTTTTAGGTGGTAAGTGAACAACTATGTACACCAGTCGATTATGCACTTAGGATGGGATAAAACGCTCGAGAAACTGTACTAGTATTACTTTTTAGAAGGAATGGCGAAATACTTTCGCAAATTCGTTGAGAACTGTCATGCTTGTCGAGTTTCAAAGGCTAGCTCAGGCAAGACACAAGCCGAAATACATCCCATGCCCAATACCAGCATACCTTGTCACAGGGTTTATATGGATATAACGGGCATACTACGCGGTAAAAGCGACTCGAAGGAATATGTCACTGTGTTGGTCGACGCCTTCACCAAATTCGTATATTTGCACCATACCCGTAGGATAGACTTCGTTAATACCATTAAAGCGCTTATATAGCTCCGCTATATTTTTATTCGTAAGTGCTAAATGCGGCTTCGTGAAACAAAGCGCTACGCAGTTAAAGCGCAACACGACGTGCCCAATCCGTCATCGACATCTTCGCGCTCCTTCCGCCGAATTTCTCCGAGGAGCATACTCGTGCCAGCCGCGGCGACACATCTAATGAATACACGCTAGTGGGGATGTGAATGGGCAACGAAGGGAAGAATCATTTCGATCTGAGAAAAAAACGGACATTTTACCGCGAGCCGCGAAGCGCGAAGGGTGAAAGAAAACGAGTCAGCTATCGATCAATCGTCGCTGTTGTTGATCGTCGTTAAGTATCAACTGTTGTTAACTGTTAATTGTTATTCATTGTTATCAAGTTTAATAAATGTTATTGGTTGAACATACCCGAGTGCACTTCAGTACCTATTACACCATACACCTCAATTGGTGACCCTGACGTGAGTTAATGTTAAAGAGGTGACTGTGATAGTGACCTGAGACTCTAAACGGCGCGAATTTAAACTGCTGTGCGATGGCAAATACCGACGGGACCGCGAACGGCGCACAACGAGTCCACCCAGTAATCAGCATGGCCCCGCTGCAGCCCTCGGAGGTCACGGCGTGCTTCACGCTTCTGGAAATGCAATTCGAGGACATGGATCTTACGGACGACAAACGAAAGTTCGTGACCCTCGCCAGGTGCCTCGGCGGCCGGTATCTATTGCATATCGAGGACGTGAAGAGGAGGATACCAAGGCGGAACAATACCATAAGTAAAAAAACGAGATCATCGAGAGTTGGCTGATACACCCAGCACGATGTAACGCAGGCTGCTGACCTTCGAAGTGATGGGCGACCAAAAGCCGATCCAATTCCACCAACACCTAAGAAGACTAGCCGATCGAATCTACGAGACACATTTGTTAAGAAGACAGAAGGTCGCCGTCATCAAGACCGATCGAGCGGGAGGCGAACAGCGAGATCGCCCCCCACGGAATCGTCAGATTACAGGTTCTCCAGAATAGAGGCACAAATCGAGGCACTGCGCCTCGACCGGCGCCCCTACCAGCGTCCAAACACGAGACGGTACGGACCGCGCCCGAGAGATGTGTAACAGGACTCCGGTCATTGTTACTACCACGCGACGTTCCGAGCGCGCGCGAAGAAGTGCCGCCAACCTTGTACATGGAGGCAGAGAAACGAGACCGGCCGTCTGTAAACGCGACAAGTCACGACGGCCTAACATCCCGCCGCATATTCGTGAGGGACAGGAACTCAAAAACCTCCTTCCTAGTGGACACCGGCGCCGACGTATGTGTATTTCCGCGCAACAAAATACACGGGCCCGCGAACAAAGTTCAACAAAGTACGAATTGTTCGCGTCTAACGGGTCACGCATCGCGACCTACGACACCACTCTAGTGTCTCTCGACTTGGCATTGCGTCGAGCGATGAAATGGCGTTTCTGTATAGCGGACGTCGAAACACCCATCATCGTAGTGGATTTCCTCAGTCACTACGAATTATGGGTGGACGCGAGGAATAAACGCCTTATAGATTCTACTTCGAACCGGTCAACGAGAGGATACACGCCCGCGACGGCGTCGACCAAGACAATTATCGGAGAATCGACGTATCACCGACTCCTCTCTGAATTTCCGGAACTAACCCACCCACCGGCTTTCGGGCGAGAGAAAACTGTTCACGGTGTGGTACATCACATCGAAATCACACCAGGCCCGCCTGTCCACAGCAAACCCCGCCGACTCGCACGTGACCGTCTTAAACAGGTTAAGACGGAGTTCGAAGTCATGATTGAGCAAGGCGTGATGCAGCCATCGAGAAGCCCATGGGCATCATCCTTGCACGTCGTTTCAGAAAAGGACGGAGGGATTCGACCGTGCGGCGAATACCGGGCGTTGAACGCCCGCAGCATCCCGGACAGATATACACCGCCGCACATAGAGGATTTCGCACAGAACTTACATGGTAAGCGCATTTTCTCCAAAATCGACCACGTTCGCGCTTATCATCAAATTCCGATCGCGCCGGAAGACGTCGAGAAAACAGCCATAACGACACCGTTCGGTCTGTTCGAAGCGACCAACATGATGTTCGGGTTTCGGAACGCCGCGCGAACGTGTCAGAGATTCGTAGACGAAATCGTACGAGGCCTTGATTTCGTCTACGCATACATAGACGATTTCCTCGTAGCTTCCGAGAATGACGTGCAACACCGCGAATACTTGCGGGTCCTGTTTCAACGCCTCAACGACTACGGGGTCGTTATTAATACCGCGAAGTGCGAATTCGGCGTCCGCGAAATTCAATTCCTAGGTTATACTGTAACGGCCGAAGAAATAGAGCCGCTGGCTGAACGCGTGGACGCCATCGCAAAAGTGCCGCTACCCGCGACCGTTAAATATCTTCGAAGATTCCTCGGTATGATTAACTTTTACAGACGTTTCATACCGAGGGCCGCGCACACTCTCCGACCACGCAACGATATATTGAAAGGCACAACGAAGCGCAACGCGTCTATTGAGTGGCCCGAGCACGCCGAAAAAAGCTTCCGCGAGTCGAAACGCGTCTTGGCCGACGCGACAATGTTAGCGCACCCGATCCCCGGCGCGCCCCTTAGCCTCGCGGTGAACGCATCCGACTACGCTATTGGTGCGGTATTTCAGCAGCGCGTCAACGATTGTTGGCAACCACTTTGCTTTATGACACAAATGCTATGCCCCGCGCAACGGAAATACAGCGCGTATGATCGGGAATTGCTGGAGATGTACTACGCGGTTAAACGCTTCCGACATGCCGTCGAAGGTAGAAAATTCACGATCACAATTATATCACAAACCCCTTATTTACGCGTCCAAGCAGAACCCCGGTAAGTGTTCGCCAAGAGAGTTCCGACATCTGGACTACGTCGGACAGTTTACGACTGATATCCGACATATAAAAGGGGTAGAGAACAACGTAGCCGATACTCTATCTCGCATCGAAGCGATCGGGAAACCTGTAGACCACCACAAGCTAGCTGCAGCGCAAGGGAAGCTGCATAGCGAGCTGCGCGAAATTATCAACACTGGATCGAGCGCGCTGCATTTGAAAAAGGTACGATTTCCCGATCACGACGTCGAGTTATATTGCGGTATTACAGCCGAGACCGTGCGACCGTACGTACCGGAACCGTTACGGCGCATCGTATTCCAATCACTACATGGAATTTCACATCCGGGGATGCGTGCCACGCGAAAATTGGCTTCGTCTGGCCGTCCATAAATAAAGATTGCCGAACGTGGACACGACAATGCATACCGTGTCAGCGCAATAAAGTCACCAGACACGTATTCTCGCCTGCCGGAACGTTAGCAGGCCGGTTCGAGCATATACACTTAGTCATCATCGCCATGCAATATTCGCAAGGATAAGGGTATTCTCTAACGTATATCGATCGTTTTCCGCGTTGGCCCAATGCCATTCCTATCGCCGATATGGCTTCGGCCCTCCTTTCTACCTGGACATCTCGTTTCGGCGTACCTTTGAAAATTACTTCTGATCCAGGACGTCAATTCGAATCGCGTTTATTCGAGGAATTATGCCGGTTGCTCGGCGTCAAACATCTGCGTACAACGGCCTACCATCCAGCGTCTATCGGGATGGTAGAACGCCGACACAGACAACTAAAGGCGGCGATTAAATACCACGACACGTGCAACTGGGTCGGAATTCTGCCAATCGTCTTATTAGGTATCAGAACCGCGATAATGGAGGACCTAAACGCAACGCGGCCGAAATGATTTACGGCACCGGCATACGTCTGCCGTCGGAATTCTTTTTGCCAACTAGTCAACGGGCCAACTCGGAATACGCGAATCGGCTAAGAGAACGTATGGAGAGGGTGAGACCACACCCGGTTACGCGTCATGGCGAAAAGAAAACTTTCATTTTCAGAGAATTAGAGACGTCGCCATATGTATTCATGCGCCATGGCGCGATTGGAGGACCATTACATCCGCCGTAAGATGGACGTATAAAGTTATACAGAGAGGGGATGAGACATATACGGTAAAAATAAATAATCGCGACGTAACGGTTTCCGTAGATCGGTTGAAGCCCGCGTTCGTCATTCCCGAAGACATCGAGCAAGGAACCGCCGAGACTCGCAACGTGCTAATTTCGGTAGAGCAAACGAATGTTCGCGACGAAAGCGGTGTGGACCCCAATAACAAAACGACGAACGAAGAAAATACCAGGAATAGATACGTTACGCGGTCTGGGCGAACTGTCCGATTTCCCGATCGCCTTCAGGCAGGTTTCGGATAAGCGTTAGGAACCGGCGAACGTCCACACCGCTTTGTAATACTTATATATTCTTTTAATTATGTAGAGTTATCACTGGTAAGGGGTACTGTAGCGCCACGGATCACGGAGCTTTCCAACGGCTTCGTGAAACAAAGCGCTACGTCGTTAAAGCGCAACACGACGTGCTCAATCCGTCATCGACATCTTCGCGCTCCTTCCGCCGAATTTCTCGGAGGAGCATACTCGTGCCAGCCGCGGCGACACATCTAATGAATACACTCTAGTGGGGATGTCGATGGGCAACGAAGGGAAGAATCATTTCGATCTGAGAAAAAAACGGACATTTTACCGCGAGTCGCGAAGCGCGTAGGGTGAAAGAAAACGAGTCAGCTATCGGTTGTTACGTTCTTGTTTGATTGAATTAATTTTAAACCGTTGAATTCGCAAGATTTTTTTTTATTTATTTATTTTAATTTTTATTTGTTTTTTGTGTTGTTTTAATTTATTTTAATTCAATTTAGCTCGATTTATACGGTAGTTGCTGCCACCAGAAATAGTCTAAGGACTATTTCGATTGGAGAAATTTCTTTCGATTGTTTATTAATTGATTATTCGCTCGGTAGCGTTAATTAATATTCAGGCTACTGATAATTAGTTTCCACGTTTCTGCTAACCTGCTATGCGCAGGGATACTGGCACGGGAGAGGATTAAAGTTGTATGCAATGGATATTTGTCCTCGTTGAACGGATCGAATCGCTTAAGTAGCTATTCACATATATATATATATATATATATATTTTAATAATTGGTGATAAGTAGACTGGATTCAGTTCCCGGATGTGCCGAAATTGTCAGAGTAGAAGAAAATTTTACAAAATTGAGTTCTTACCTTGTAAAGTAGGTTGCGTCAGGGGCCATCACCTTGTAATGGTCGTTGGAGGTTTAATTATTCAACTCGGGTATAACCTTTTATCGAATTTCTACTTTATTTATTTATTTATTTATTTATTTTGATAAGCACTTACAAATATCTAACCGGATTAATATCGCAATTTTATTTTAACAACGAAAATGAGGACTTTAAGAATCTCTAACTCGCTCGCGACTCTCCCTCTTTTTCTTTATTTTATAATGAATGGCTAAAGACCGTCGAAACGCTAAGTGTTGATGAACGTTATGATGAGCTTACGCCGTAAGAAATTACAATGGAATGAGAGTTGACAACAAAATAATAAGCCGAAACGTAACGTACAATTAGCGACAAAATACTGGAATGAGAATCTAACGTACAATTAGCGACAAAATACTGGAATGAGGATCTTGCTCTATGTTGCTACGCTTATTTATAATGCCATCCCCCACGGGGTGGTGGTCCACTGGGGGTATGCTTCCGTGGGAATCGGGACGTTGCAGTTTTGGGTTTCCTGAGATCGTACGTGAGAGAATGTGAATTCTGTAATCGTTGATGTCTCCTTTGCTTCGTTATCTTGTCTTTTAACTTCCAGATTCCCATCGGTCCTATTTTCTGCTGAGGTAGCGTCTAGGAGACTTGAAGGGGTCCATGCTGATCTAGTCTTTTCTCGAGAATTTTTATGTGAGTACTGTGCGAATAATTTTTGTTCTTTGGCGTGTGGAAGGGCCGGTGGCTGGAGTCTCATTATTATATCGACATTTGCTCGGGCAACACGCGTAGTCCGCTGTTCTCCCAAAACGAGGTCCTCCTCCTTCGAGTTATTTTACGTAAGTTTGGTTCGAGTGGATATTTGCATATTATGGTTGTTTTCGTGATTTTGATCTCTTTTCCTTTTTTTGTGTTGTTTCATTAGGCTTCGGTGATTGACGTTCGAACAATGTTTGTGGAGGCGTTTCTATCGGAGGTTCTCACGCAGATTTCCATGGTGCGTATTTTATCTTGTTTTTTTTTTGTCCGTTTAATTCGTCCTGTTTTGTTCGATTTAAGCGGTGTTGTGTCGTTTCAGCACAAGAGAAAGAGGAATTCCGAAGAACCCGTGGGCGACTCGGAAAGACCCCTCAAACGCATGCGGCGTTGTGATGAACCACAAGTATCAGGGTGGTCGGAGGATCTTTCCGACATCGATCCGGAGCCCGTGGATTTCCCGTCGGAATTGAATTTTGACAGTCTTGCAGATGGGAGTTTCTCCGATGTAGAGACCGTCGTGTTGGAGTGGGAACCCCCTCTGGTTGAAGCTATTGACACTGATCGTTGTGTGAAAGTTCGTTTTGCCGACGAAATTCCGGTAGAGGTTTTGGAGGCACATCTTCGTCACCATGCTTCTGGGAGAAAGGGAATTTCCCCTGTTGTGCGTTATTGGTGTATGTGTAAATTCAGCGAACTTTGCCCTGGAGCTCCTTGCTTCAATTTTGATTTAGTCTAACTGATTGTTTTGGATATATATATGTATATATATATATATATATATATATATATATATATATATATATATATATATATATATATATGTCGGAGTAGCGTTGGGGTCAGGATTGTGGGTGTTTGGTGAGTCTTCATTGAAATTAGCCATCGTTGCGATATAATAAAGACACAGTTTATTAGCACAGGCACGGATGATACAAGTTTAACAATCGACTGTGGTGATTAGGCACCCGCGATACTAGTAACAATGGTCTCGGGTTCGATAACGAAACCGCGGTCAGAGGGATGATGGTTGAACGTGTTCGCGAAGTCTAAGTCCGCACAATAATTCGTAAGAACGTTACTTCCTTCAGTTGACGAGATCGCGTGAAAGAATGACTTTTCCGTCCCGATGATGCCACAGAGGAAAACTATATCGGGGTGTGTCTAAGGGCACGAGATCATCGGATTCGTCGAGGATAGTCTTCGTTCCGGGAGTAAGGGAAATTGGCGTTGCTGCTAATTGGTCAATTTCCATATCGGTGGTTGGAAAAGATGCTAGCCGCCCTCGAGGGAAAGTTGCTAGTGGGAGACGCCGTTCGTTGAAAGAAATAGATCTCCCCTATCTTCCCGTAGTTGGGACAAAGACTGTTTATCTGTTCGAAGGACTTTAGGTAACTAGATATTAGTGTTTATAACGGCCCTCGGGCTAGCTGGTCACGTACTGTGGAGAGACATCGACATCTGGCAATCATCTTTCTCGAAGAATAGGAACTGCGTGTGGCCACGGGACAGAGACCGTTGGAATGTTTACTGTCGTGTGTCGCCAGAGATATTTCTTTTAAGGAGAGCTATAGAATTACTTCATACCTTTGTTAGACAAAACGTTCATCCCTTGACCGCGGGCACGTTGGCGACCGACTGTCGCCTCGAGCCCAAGCTCACTATCACAAATCTCGGACAATTACAATTAGGTTGAATAACTACAATTGTTTAATTACAGCTATAGTAGGCTCTAGGTTACAATGTTGCGGGATTATCCAGCATTCCAGAGGCTCCGGTGTGCTTTCCTCTCCGACACGGCCATCCTGACTATCACACGTCCTCGTGTGTAGCTAAAATATTGTATTTTTTTTTACATTAGACTCGACGTAGCTGATATTATTTACCATTCAATTACATGTTCCAAATAAGTCAAAGGTCCATTTCGGCAACGAGATTCTGTTCAGGGGTTTGACAAGCAAGGAAATGAAAGAGAACTAGAATTAGTGGCGTTATAATTTATATTCAAAGTGCTAGTTGCATTCCGTGAGTTATCAGTCAGACCGTAACGACACGACAGATCATTTTCGATTCCGTACACGGGTGAGTCTCAGATTGTTGGATCGTGTTACTACGTTGGGCGTATTACGAAGGCGCAGAGTGTCCCACCGGACGTATTACAAAGGCGCAGAATGTCCCACTGGACGTATTACAAAGGCGCGGAATGTCCCACTGGACGTATTACGAAGGCGCGGAATGTCCCACTGGACGTATTACAAAGGCGCAGAATGTCCCACAGGACGTATTACAAAGGCGCAGAGCACCACACTGGATGCACAGCCGCAACGTGGTATTAATGATCCTCTGAGGTCCGTGAACTTGCATCGTTATTATCACCGTCGTTGTCATCATCGTAGACGTCTAACTCAGCGGGAACGCTGCTGTCTGGCATCTTCCTCAGTCTGTCATGTCTGTCCTTATATGATCTTTTGCCGTCCAAGGTTTCTAAGGTGTACCTATCTCCTTCCAAAATCTCTGCTATCCTAAATGGACCCCTGAATTTCGGATCTAGCTTCGTTTGGTTTCTTTCCTCGTTTTTACGTAACACAAACTCACCAAGGTTAAACCTAACTACTTGAGCCTTATTTTTATCGAACCTATCCTTATCGTATTTGGCACTTGCTTCTATATTTTTTATCGCCTGTCGCCGTACGTGGGAGATATCTACTTCTCTTTCTTCGATATTGTCGGGTACGGACAAGCCGTAGGGTCTCGCTGTTTTACCGATTAACAGTTCCAATGGGCTCGACTTAGTCACGCGGTTGGGGGTACAATTTAAAGCCAGTTGTGTTTCCCCGATCGCGTCTTGCCAGGACCGTCCGGTCGTTTCTATTGTTGTGAACGTATTTTTTAGCGTACCCATGATACGCTCTACCTGTCCATTGGCCCTGCTAGCACCGGTTGCTATTAAGTGGAGTTTAATATTTTTATCTCTACAAAAGTCTTGAAATTCTTTGCCCGTAAAACATCTTCCCTGGTCCGCTATTACCCGACAGGGGCTGCCGAATAAGAATATAGCGGACTTGAGTGCTTTAATGGTATTAAGGGAGTCTATCTTACGGGTGTGGTGCAAGTATACGAACTTGGTGAAGGCGTCGACCAGCACAATGACATATTCCTTCGCGTCGTTTTTACCGCTTAGTTTGCCCGTGATATCCATGTGAACCGTGTGCCAAGGTATGCTGGTCTTAGGTATGGGGTGTAGTTCGGCTTGTATTTTGCCGGAACTGGCCTTAGAAACTCGACAAGCATGACAGTTCTCAACGAATTTGCGAACGTATTTCGCCATTCCTTCGAACCAGTAATACTCGTATAGTTTCTCGAGCGTTTTATCCCATCCTAAGTGCATGATTGACTGGTGTACATGGCTGATCACGGACCACCTAAAGCCCCTTGGGACAATGGGCAAGCAGAGAGTTCTGCCCCTTCTTTGTATTTTACGGTACAGGGTGCCGGATCGTAGTTCGTAGGTGTTCGCGATGTCTTCCGCAAGCTCGTCGTTCCGCAACTTATCAACAATTTCGGTGATTTGGGGGTCGCGACGTTGTTCCGCTAAGAGCCAATCGTCGGAGATTTCGGCCAGATTGATTTCCTTTTCGGCGATTTTGTCGATCTTACGGTGATCCGAGTCTACGGGGTTCCGCGAAAAGAAGTCGGCGTGAGCCATTCGTTTGCCTTCCCGATACATAATGTCGAAGGTGAAAGTTTGCAGGTAGGCCCACCATCTGTAAACCCTGTCACTTAAATGTACCTTATTACTGGATGCCTTTAGGGAGTTGCAATCAGTGACAACGAGGAATTCTCGTCCGTGTAGGTAATGACGGAAATGTTTGACGGCGTTTACAACCGCCAACGTCTCCAGTTCATAGGAATGGTATCTGGATTCCGCGGGGCTAGTCTTTTTACTGTAATATTCTACTACTCTATTTTGACCTTCGACCTTATGCATCAAAATGGCCCCATATCCTTCAGAACTAGCGTCGGTATGTAGTTCTATCGGGTAGTTGGGGTCGAATATCATTAACACCGGTGCTTCGGTCAGGACGGAAATTACCTTTTGCCTTATTTTTTCATGTTTATCCGTCCAAGCTATGCTTTTGTTACCGGAAGTAAGCGCGTACAAGGGTTTCATTATCTGTGAGAATTTAGGGACGAATTTTCGGAAGTAAGTGGCTAGACCTATGAATTGTCTGAGCTGTGTGACGGTCGTTGGCGCAGGTAAAGAGCTCAAGGCGTGTATTTTACCCGGGTTGGGGCGAACTTCTCCGTCACGGATTACATACCCCAAATAAAGTACCGAGGTCGTTAGGAAAGAACATTTTGAAAAGTTGAAAGAGAATCCTTCTTTTACGAGGGTATCCAATACGGTGTTCAATCTTTCTAGGGCTTGATCTATCGAGTCGGCAATAATTAGAACGTCATCCAAGTAGACAACAACGTATGAATACGCAAGGTCGCCTAAGGCGTTGAGAATGGCCCTCTGAAAAACGGAAGGTGCATTTTTCAATCCGAACGGCATGGTTAGGTACTCGTACTGTCCGTCGGGGGTAACGAACGCCGTATACTCCGTCGAATTAGGATGAATAGGAATCTGATGAAACCCGCTGGCCATGTCTAAGCTAATGAAGTATCTCGCCTTTTGCAATCTCGCGATCTGATCCGCGATGAGGGGTAGGGGATACCGATCCGCGACCGTGTTTTTGTTTAGCGCTCGAAAATCTACACACAGTCTATCTGAGCCGTCCTTTTTCTTCACGAGTATCATGGGGCTCGCGAACGGCGAACTACTGGGTCTTATGATTTTTGCCTCGATTAACTCGCTGATTCTCTCTCGCACTGTTCTTCGTTCTTCCTCGCTGAGTCTGTAGGGACTTCTTTGTACGGTGATGTTGGGATCAATTAATCAAATCTCTAACTGGCCCGTATTTACGCGAGTACGCGGGAAGCCCGTAATAAATGACTCTTTAAAATTTTGGAGAATAGAAATCAATCGGCTCTTATCATTACCACATACTTCGGTGTCTACTTTATTAAAGTCAATCCCATTTTCGACGGTTTTATGGCAAGCATTGACTGTCTTCGTTTTGCGGATATCGAGGCCGTTGGGCGTAATAATTACATCGAATCCTTGGCTTACTATCTCGCGACCAATCATAATATCGTACTTTAAATGACTATCGTCAAGGACGTGGAAAGCTATCTCCAATGTAAAATCGCTAATACGTACGACGGACAAAATCTGGGACGTACTTTTAACGCAGGCATTTCCGATTCCGTGCATTGCTATTACATCTGTCGTTCTCTTACCGGAAAATTTCGAGGCTACAGATTCTTTAACTAATGAGCACTCGGCTCCGGAATCGAAGTAAAACGGAAACGACTCACCCAGATGACTCAAACTACCAACTGGCGGCTTCATCACACAGACGTCGACTCGGAGTTTGTTCTTGGGGCTGGATTTTCCGTCTTGTTGTTGCGGACAGTTTGGTGCGATATGGCCCTCCGCCTTACACTTGAAGCAAACCACCTGGGGCGATGTTGCCGGTTGTCTTCCTTCCGGGCGTTGCGTATTTCCTCGCTGTTCTCTCTGCATCCTACGGCGGCACTCAGCTATTCTGTGTCCTTGTTTACCACAGTAGAGGCACTTCACGTGGTGGGCCGACAGCTTGCGTCTTTTGGCTTCGGGTTCCGCCGGTGGATTTCTTGACGAAAATGTCGGCTGATCGTTGTAAGGGAGAATCCTCATTTCATCATGAAATTGGTCCTCCGTCCTGATATTATTCGCGAGCGTTAGTCGCTGAAAGCGTTGATCTTGTGAACTCAGTATATAAAGGGCGAGGGCGTTGATCACTTCGGGCATCGTTAGATCTTGCAACTTCATCTGCAGCATGGAGCGGAGGCGACTACCGTACGCTCCCGGAGATTCAGTCTCCGACGGTCGTTCTCTGGATATCCTTATTAACGCCGAAGCGGCTGTCTCTCTGCCACCAAAACGCGAGAGAAATTGTTCCTTAAGCGTTGGCCAGGTAAGCTTTCCACCGCGCACCACTTGCGAAAGCCAATGCGCAGCAGAACCCTTTAGGGCGCGATTTAGAGCGGAAAGTAACGCACTATCTTGCATCGGGTGGTCTTTCAAAATCAGATCAGCATGCGCGCACCACGCAGATGGATCGGCGCCTGTGCCTTCGGGGTCAAAACGTGGTAACGTTGCATTCTTAGATTCCGCACTCGGTCTTTGCTCCCCCGGTTTGTGCGCTAGCGTCTGAATTAACTCGCGCATAAGGGCCATTTGCTCTTGTAGCGCTTTAAACGGTTCTGATCCCACTTCTGATGTCGGAGTAGCGTTGGGGTCAGGATTGTGGGTGTTTGGTGAGTCTTCATTGAAATTAGCCATCGTTGCGATATAATAAAGACACAGTTTATTAGCACAGGCACGGATGATACAAGTTTAACAATCGACTGTGGTGATTAGGCACCCGCGATACTAGTAACAATGGTCTCGGGTTCGATAACGAAACCGCGGTCAGAGGGATGATGGTTGAACGTGTTCGCGAAGTCTAAGTCCGCACAATAATTCGTAAGAACGTTACTTCCTTCAGTTGACGAGATCGCGTGAAAGAATGACTTTTCCGTCCCGATGATGCCACAGAGGAAAACTATATCGGGGTGTGTCTAAGGGCACGAGATCATCGGATTCGTCGAGGATAGTCTTCGTTCCGGGAGTAAGGGAAATTGGCGTTGCTGCTAATTGATCAATTTCCATATCGGTGGTTGGAAAAGATGCTAGCCGCCCTCGAGGGAAAGTTGCTAGTGGGAGACGCCGTTCGTTGAAAGAAATAGATCTCCCCTATCTTCCCGTAGTTGGGACAAAGACTGTTTATCTGTTCGAAGGACTTTAGGTAACTAGATATTAGTGTTTATAACGGCCCTCGGGCTAGCTGGTCACGTACTGTGGAGAGACATCGACATCTGGCAATCATCTTTCTCGAAGAATAGGAACTGCGTGTGTCCACGGGACAGAGACCGTTGGAATGTTTACTGTCGTGTGTCGCCAGAGATATTTCTTTTAAGGAGAGCTATAGAATTACTTCATACCTTTGTTAGACAAAACGTTCATCCCTTGACCGCGGGCACGTTGGCGACCGACTGTCGCCTCGAGCCCAAGCTCACTATCACAAATCTCGGACAATTACAATTAGGTTGAATAACTACAATTGTTTAATTACAGCTATAGTAGGCTCTAGGTTACAATGTTGCGGGATTATCCAGCATTCCAGAGGCTCCGGTGTGCTTTCCTCTCCGACATATATATATATATATATATATATATATATATATATATATATATATATATATATATATATATATATATATATATATATATATATATATATATATATATATGTCGGAGATGAAAGGAAAGCCGAAGCCGTTCCTTGGAAATTTCGGGAACATCTTCTAGTAGTCTAGCCCGGATTTTATCATAGCTGTAATTGTTCGAGATTTGTGATATCAAGATTGGGTTCGAGGCGACAATTGGTCGCCGAACGTAGTCACGCTCACGGGATGGATGTTTTATCTAACGGAGGTCTGGAGTGGTTGAATGTGTTCTCCGAGAAATGTGGTTGTGGCGGCATGCGACCTCGAGAGCGGGCCTAGCCACGTGTGATGTTGCCTCGGAGGTGCCGATGCAATGGGACATACATTGTATTAGTAATCAAAACTCCAGGCAGAAACTGCCTAGCAACGGCGTTTGGAACTTTCTCGATGCTTCCAACGAGTGTGCCTAGCAACGGCGTTTGGAACCTTCTCGATGCTTCCAAACGGGTATAGAAAACAAAATGCAATCGTACAGGGAGAAAAATCTCCACGAGACTGGCATTCGTCTTATGACTGCTTTAGAGAGGGACACGTCGTGTTTCTGTGCTTAAGATCAGTCTACGCTTAGTAAGGAGTCATCCCGTTGATCGTGGATTCGTTTGAACTCAAATTATTGTTTATAACGATTATTAACTTATTGTTTGTAAACCATATTATTCATTGAACTTACTATCCGTTAAACGTATTATTCATTAGCTTTATTATCTGTTAGACTTACTAACCGTTCAACTTATTATCCACTAACTTTATTATTTGCTTAATTTATTATTCGTTCAATATATTTTTCGCTAACTTCATTATTTGTTAAGTTTATTATTCTCTAGACTTATTATTTGTTAATCTTTGTAATAGACTTATGTATACGTGAAAATATAATCTTAGTTGTGTTAAACAATGGATAACTCACGTGAAGAATTGCCACGCGCCCAAAATTCCAATCTCACCCCGACATCAGAAGTGGGATCAGTGCCGATTATGCCAATGCAAGAACGTGCGGCCATCGTGCGCGAGTTAAGTCAGACGCTGGCGCCGAAGTCAAGTGTGGAACCTAAGAACATCGTGCTACCACGTTTTAACCCCGCGATCGCGGGCGCCGATCCAGCCGCATGGTGCTCGACTGTGGACCTGCTTATGAAGGGTAATCCTCTGCAAGACAGTGCACTAGTTTCTGTTTTAAATAGTGCTCTAGAGGGTCGTGCAGCGCATTGGCTCACGCAGGTAGTGACCGGCGAAGGGCTTACCTGGCCAACGTTTAGGAAACTTTTCGTTACACGTTTTGGTAGCAAAGATACGGCAACCTCGACGCTAATGAAGACGCTCAGGGAACCATCACAAGAGGACGAAAACATGGCTGCGTACGCCATCCGTCTCCGTTCCCTGCTGGAGACGAAGTGGCAAAATGCCACTACGGCTGAAGTAATCAACGCTACCGTTCTTTGTCACCTGAGCTCACGGGATCAGCGCATCGAAGAGATAGCAGCTATGAAAGATATCAAGACCAAGGACCAATTTTTAGACGAAATGAGAGCTACTGCTTTCGCGAAGAGGCCCGTATTTTCGACGAGCGACACCTCCACGGGCCCTGAAACCAAAAGACACAAGCCGTCGGCCCACCACGTGAAGTGCCTCTACTGTGGTAAACACGGACACAGAATAGCGGAGTGCCGCAGTAGGATACAGAAAGAGCAGCGAGGAAATACACAACGCCCGGAAGGAAGACGACCGGCAACATCGCCCCAGGTGGTTTGCTTCAAGTGTAAGGCGGAGGGCCATATCGCACCTGATTGTCCGCTACTGCAGCACAGAAAACCCGGCTCCAAGAACGAACGACGAGTCGACTCCTGCATGGTGGAGTCTCCAGCTGGTAGTTTAAGTCATCTGGGTGAGTCGTACCCATTTTGTTTCGATTCCGGAGCCGAATGCTCGTTGATTAAAAAATCTATATCTTCGAAATTTTCTGGCAAAACAAACGACTGATGTAGTAGTAATGCGAGGTATAGGAAATACTTGTGTTAACAGTACATTTCAGATCTTGTCCACTGTATGTATTAACGGTTTTACACTGGAGATGACTTTTCATGTCCTTGCCGATAGCTACTTAAAATACGATATCATGATTGGTCGTGAAATTTTGAGCCAAGGTTTTGACGTGAATATTACACGAAATAGCGTCGATATTTGCAAGACAAAAATGGTTAACGCCTGTAGCATAGTCGCGGAAGATGCGGTCAACATTAACGAGATCAACACTGATGTAGTTGGTAACGACAAAGATCGATTGATCTCTGTTCTCGAAAAATTCAAAGAGTCATTTATTACGGGTTTCCCGCGGACGCGTGTGAGTACGGGCCAGTTAGAAATTCGGTTGATTGACCCTAATGTCACCGTACAGAGAAGTCCTTACAGACTTAGCGGGGAAGAGCGGAGAATAGTGCGCGAACGGATAAGTGAACTGATTAGGGCAAAAATTGTAAAACCTAGTAATTCGCCGTTCGCGAGCCCCATGTTACTCGTGAAGAAGAAGGACGGATCGGACAGATTGCGCGTAGATTTCCGGGCGCTAAATAAAAACACGGTCGCGGATCGGTATCCCTTACCCCTTATTGCTGATCAAATCGTGAGATTGCAGAGTGCGAGATACTTCATTAGCTTGGACATGGCCAGTGGATTCCATCAGATCCCTATTCACCCTAATTCCACTGAATATACAGCGTTCGTCACCCCCGACGGTCAGTACGAATATGTAACGATGCCGTTTGGGTTGAAAAATGCACCAGCCGTTTTCCAGAGAGCCATTTTCAAAGCCTTAGGCGACCTTGCTTATTCATATGTCGTAGTTTACTTGGATGACGTCTTAATTATCGCTGACTCGGTAGATCAAGCCCTAGAACGATTGAACATCGTATTAGATACCCTTATAAAAGCCGAACTACATCCCATACCTAAGACCAGCATACCTTGGCACACGGTTCACATGGACATCACGGGAAAACTAAGTGGTAAAAGCGACTCGAAGGAATATGTCGTTGTGCTGGTCAACGCCTTCACCAAGTTCGTATATTTGCACCATACCCGTAAGATAGACTCCCTAAATACCATTAAAGCGCTTAAGTCCGCTATATTTTTATTCGGTAACCCCTGCCGGGTAATAGCGGACCAGGGGAGATGCTTTACGGGTAAAGATTTCCAAAGTTTCTGTCAAGATAGGCACATTAAACTCCACTTAATAGCAACCGGTGCTAGTAGGGCCAATGGACAAGTAGAGCGTACTATGAGCACCCTAAAAAATATGTTTTCGACGGTAGAAACGACCGGGCGAACGTGGCAAGACGCGATTGGCGAGATACAGTTAGCCTTGAATTGCACCACCAATCGTGTAACTAAATCAAGTCCTCTGGAGTTATTAATTGGCAAGGCAGCAAGGCCCTACGGTTTAACGTTGTCTGATAGTGTCGAGGAAAAGGAAGTAGACATCTCCAGTGTAAGACAACAGGCGATACGGAACATGGAGACTTGCGCTAGCTATGATAAAGACAGGTTCGACAAAACGAAAGCCAAGATAGTTAGGTTTAACCTTGGTGACTTTGTGTTACGAAAAAATGAGGAAAGGAACCAAACGAAGTTGGACCCGAAATTCAGGGGTCCATTCGTGATAGCAGAGATTTTGGAAGGGGACCGATATACATTAAAGACCTTAGACGGTAAACGGACATACAAGGACAGACATGACAAACTAAGAAAAATGCCAAATAGTTGCGTTCCTGATGAGTTGGACGTCTGCGACGATGACAGCGATGGCGATAATAACCATGCGAGTACACGGACCTCAGAGGATCATTAATACCACGTCGTGGTCGTACACCCAGTGTGGTGCTCTGCGCGTTCGTAATGCGTCCACTGTGACCCTCTGCGCCTTAGTAATACACCCAGTGTGGTGCTGTGCGCGTTCGTAATACGTCCAGTGAGATGCTCTGCGCGTTCGTAATACGTCCACTGTGACCCTCTGCGCCTTAGTAATACACCCAGTGTGGTGCTGTGCGCGTTCGTAATACGTCCAGTGAGATGCTCTGCGCGTTCGTAATACGTCCACTGTGACCCTCTGCGCCTTAGTAATACACCCAGTGTGGTGCTGTGCGCGTTCGTAATACGTCCAGTGAGATGCTCTGCGCGTTCGTAATACGCCCACTGTGACTCTCTGCGCGTTCGTAATACGTCCACTGTGACTCTCTGCGCGTTCGTAATACGTCCACTGTGACTCTCTGCGCGTTCGTAATATGTCCACTGTGACTCTCTGCGCGTTCGTAATACGTCCACTGTGACCCTCTGCGCTTTAGTAATACACCCAGTGTGGTGCTCTGCGCGTTCGTAAGACGTCCAGTGAGATGTTCTGCGCTTTTGTAATATGTCCAGTGAGATGTTCTGCGCTTTCGTAATACGCCCAATGTGGTAACACGATCCAACAATCTGAGATTCACCCGTGTGCGGAATCGAAAATGATCTGTCGTGTCGTTGCGGTCTGACTGGTGACTCACAGAATGCAACTAGCACTTCGAAATACAAACTATGACACTACCAATTTGAGTTCTCTTTCATTTCTTTGTTTGTTAAACCTTCGAACGGAATCTTGCTGTCAAACTGGACCCTTGACTTATTTGGAACATTTAACTGAATGGTAGATAATATTAGTTACAACGAGTCTAATGTTAAAAAAAAAAAACTCTGTATTTTAGCTACACACGAGGACGTGTGACAGTCAGAATGGCCGTGTCGGAGATGAAAGGAAAGCCGAAGCCGTTCCTTGGAAATTTTGGGAACATCTTCTAGTAGTCTAGCCCGGATTTTATCATAGCTGTAATTGTTCGAGATTTGTGATATCAAGATTGGGTTCGAGGCGACAATTGGTCGCCGAACGTAGTCACGGTCACGGGATGGATGTTTTATCTAACGGAGGTCTGGAGTGGTTGAATGTGTTCTCCGAGAAATGTGGTTGTGGCGGCATGCGACCTCGAGAGCGGGCCTAGCCACGTGTGATGTTGCCTCGGAGGTGCCGATGCAATGGGACATACATTGTATTAGTAATCAAAACTCCAGGCAGAAACTGCCTAGCAACGGCGTTTGGAACTTTCTCGATGCTTCCAACGAGTGTGCCTAGCAACGGCGTTTGGAACCTTCTCGATGCTTCCAAACGGGTATAGAAAACAAAATGCAATCGTACAGGGAGAAAAATCTCCACGAGACTGGCATTCGTCTTATGACTGCTTTAGAGAGGGACACGTCGTGTTTCTGTGCTTAAGATCAGTCTACGCTTAGTAAGGAGTCATCCCGTTGATCGTGGATTCGTTTGAAGTCAAATTATTGTTTATAACGATTATTAACTTATTGTTTGTAAACCATATTATTCATTGAACTTACTATCCGTTAAACGTATTATTCATTAGCTTTATTATCTGTTAGACTTACTAACCGTTCAACTTATTATCCACTAACTTTATTATTTGCTTAATTTATTATTCGTTCAATATATTTTTCGCTAACTTCATTATTTGTTAAGTTTATTATTCTCTAGACTTATTATTTGTTAATCTTTGTAATAGACTTGTGTATACGTGAAAATATAATCTTAGTTGTGTTAAACAATGGATAGCTCACGTGAAGAATTGCCACGCGCCCAAAATTCCAATCTCACCCCGACATATATATATATATATATATATATATATATATATGTCGGAGTAGCGTTGGGGTCAGGATTGTGGGTGTTTGGTGAGTCTTCATTGAAATTAGCCATCGTTGCGATATAATAAAGACACAGTTTATTAGCACAGGCACGGATGATACAAGTTTAACAATCGACTGTGGTGATTAGGCACCCGCGATACTAGTAACAATGGTCTCGGGTTCGATAACGAAACCGCGGTCAGAGGGATGATGGTTGAACGTGTTCGCGAAGTCTAAGTCCGCACAATAATTCGTAAGAACGTTACTTCCTTCAGTTGACGAGATCGCGTGAAAGAATGACTTTTCCGTCCCGATGATGCCACAGAGGAAAACTATATCGGGGTGTGTCTAAGGGCACGAGATCATCGGATTCGTCGAGGATAGTCTTCGTTCCGGGAGTAAGGGAAATTGGCGTTGCTGCTAATTGGTCAATTTCCATATCGGTGGTTGGAAAAGATGCTAGCCGCCCTCGAGGGAAAGTTGCTAGTGGGAGACGCCGTTCGTTGAAAGAAATAGATCTCCCCTATCTTCCCGTAGTTGGGACAAAGACTGTTTATCTGTTCGAAGGACTTTAGGTAACTAGATATTAGTGTTTATAACGGCCCTCGGGCTAGCTGGTCACGTACTGTGGAGAGACATCGACATCTGGCAATCATCTTTCTCGAAGAATAGGAACTGCGTGTGGCCACGGGACAGAGACCGTTGGAATGTTTACTGTCGTGTGTCGCCAGAGATATTTCTTTTAAGGAGAGCTATAGAATTACTTCATACCTTTGTTAGACAAAACGTTCATCCCTTGACCGCGGGCACGTTGGCGACCGACTGTCGCCTCGAGCCCAAGCTCACTATCACAAATCTCGGACAATTACAATTAGGTTGAATAACTACAATTGTTTAATTACAGCTATAGTAGGCTCTAGGTTACAATGTTGCGGGATTATCCAGCATTCCAGAGGCTCCGGTGTTCTTTCCTCTCCGACACGGCCATCCTGACTATCACACGTCCTCGTGTGTAGCTAAAATATTGTATTTTTTTACATTAGACTCGACGTAGCTGATATTATTTACCATTCAATTACATGTTCCAAATAAGTCAAAGGTCCATTTCGGCAACGAGATTCTGTTCAGGGGTTTGACAAGCAAGGAAATGAAAGAGAACTAGAATTAGTGGCGTTATAATTTATATTCAAAGTGCTAGTTGCATTCCGTGAGTTATCAGTCAGACCGTAACGACACGACAGATCATTTTCGATTCCGTACACGGGTGAGTCTCAGATTGTTGGATCGTGTTACTACGTTGGGCGTATTACGAAGGCGCAGAGTGTCCCACCGGACGTATTACAAAGGCGCAGAATGTCCCACTGGACGTATTACAAAGGCGCAGAGTGTCCCACTGGACGTATTACAAAGGCGCGGAATGTCCCACTGGACGTATTACAAAGGCGCAGAATGTCCCACTGGACGTATTACAAAGGCGCAGAGCACCACACTGGATGCACAGCCGCAACGTGGTATTAATGATCCTCTGAGGTCCGTGAACTTGCATCGTTATTATCACCGTCGTTGTCATCATCGTAGACGTCTAACTCAGCGGGAACGCTGCTGTCTGGCATCTTCCTCAGTCTGTCATGTCTGTCCTTATATGATCTTTTGCCGTCCAAGGTTTCTAAGGTGTACCTATCTCCTTCCAAAATCTCTGTTATCCTAAATGGACCCCTGAATTTCGGATCTAGCTTCGTTTGGTTTCTTTCCTCGTTTTTACGTAACACAAACTCACCAAGGTTAAACCTAACTACTTGAGCCTTATTTTTATCGAACCTATCCTTATCGTATTTGGCACTTGCTTCTATATTTTTTATCGCCTGTCGCCGTACGTGGGAGATATCTACTTCTCTTTCTTCGATATTGTCGGGTACGGACAAGCCGTAGGGTCTCGCTGTTTTACCGATTAACAGTTCCAATGGGCTCGACTTAGTCACGCGGTTGGGGGTACAATTTAAAGCCAGTTGTGTTTCCCCGATCGCGTCTTGCCAGGACCGTCCGGTCGTTTCTATTGTTGTGAACGTATTTTTTAGCGTACCCATGATACGCTCTACCTGTCCATTGGCCCTGCTAGCACCGGTTGCTATTAAGTGGAGTTTAATATTTTTATCTCTACAAAAGTCTTGAAATTCTTTGCCCGTAAAACATCTTCCCTGGTCCGCTATTACCCGACAGGGGCTGCCGAATAAGAATATAGCGGACTTGAGTGCTTTAATGGTATTAAGGGAGTCTATCTTACGGGTGTGGTGCAAGTATACGAACTTGGTGAAGGCGTCGACCAGCACAATGACATATTCCTTCGCGTCGTTTTTACCGCTTAGTTTGCCCGTGATATCCATGTGAACCGTGTGCCAAGGTATGCTGGTCTTAGGTATGGGGTGTAGTTCGGCTTGTATTTTGCCGGAACTGGCCTTAGAAACTCGACAAGCATGACAGTTCTCAACGAATTTGCGAACGTATTTCGCCATTCCTTCGAACCAGTAATACTCGTATAGTTTCTCGAGCGTTTTATCCCATCCTAAGTGCATGATTGACTGGTGTACATGGCTGATCACGGACCACCTAAAGCCCCTTGGGACAATGGGCAAGCAGAGAGTTCTGCCCCTTCTTTGTATTTTACGGTACAGGGTGCCGGATCGTAGTTCGTAGGTGTTCGCGATGTCTTCCGCAAGCTCGTCGTTCCGCAACTTATCAACAATTTCGGTGATTTGGGGGTCGCGACGTTGTTCCGCTAAGAGCCAATCGTCGGAGATTTCGGCCAGATTGATTTCCTTTTCGGCGATTTTGTCGATCTTACGGTGATCCGAGTCTACGGGGTTCCGCGAAAAGAAGTCGGCGTGAGCCATTCGTTTGCCTTCCCGATACATAATGTCGAAGGTGAAAGTTTGCAGGTAGGCCCACCATCTGTAAACCCTGTCACTTAAATGTACCTTATTACTGGATGCCTTTAGGGAGTTGCAATCAGTGACAACGAGGAATTCTCGTCCGTGTAGGTAATGACGGAAATGTTTGACGGCGTTTACAACCGCCAACGTCTCCAGTTCATAGGAATGGTATCTGGATTCCGCGGGGCTAGTCTTTTTACTGTAATATTCTACTACTCTATTTTGACCTTCGACCTTATGCATCAAAATGGCCCCATATCCTTCAGAACTAGCGTCGGTATGTAGTTCTATCGGGTAGTTGGGGTCGAATATCATTAACACCGGTGCTTCGGTCAGGACGGAAATTACCTTTTGCCTTATTTTTTCATGTTTATCCGTCCAAGCTATGCTTTTGTTACCGGAAGTAAGCGCGTACAAGGGTTTCATTATCTGTGAGAATTTAGGGACGAATTTTCGGAAGTAAGTGGCTAGCCCTATGAATTGTCTGAGCTGTGTGACGGTCGTTGGCGCAGGTAAAGAGCTCAAGGCGTGTATTTTACCCGGGTTAGGGCGAACTTCTCCGTCACGGATTACATACCCCAAATAAAGTACCGAGGTCGTTAGGAAAGAACATTTTGAAAAGTTGAAAGAGAATCCGGCTTTTACGAGGGTATCCAATACGGTGTTCAATCTTTCTAGGGCTTGATCTATCGAGTCGGCAATAATTAGAACGTCATCCAAGTAGACAACAACGTATGAATACGCAAGGTCGCCTAAGGCGTTGAGAATGGCCCTCTGAAAAACGGAAGGTGCATTTTTCAATCCGAACGGCATGGTTAGGTACTCGTACTGTCCGTCGGGGGTAACGAACGCCGTATACTCCGTCGAATTAGGATGAATAGGAATCTGATGAAACCCGCTGGCCATGTCTAAGCTAATGAAGTATCTCGCCTTTTGCAATCTCGCGATCTGATCCGCGATGAGGGGTAGGGGATACCGATCCGCGACCGTGTTTTTGTTTAGCGCTCGAAAATCTACACACAGTCTATCTGAGCCGTCCTTTTTCTTCACGAGTATCATGGGGCTCGCGAACGGCGAACTACTGGGTCTTATGATTTTTGCCTCGATTAACTCGCTGATTCTCTCTCGCACTGTTCTTCGTTCTTCCTCGCTGAGTCTGTAGGGACTTCTTTGTACGGTGATGTTGGGATCAATTAATCGAATCTCTAACTGGCCCGTATTTACGCGAGTACGCGGGAAGCCCGTAATAAATGACTCTTTAAAATTTTGGAGAATAGAAATCAATCGGCTCTTATCATTACCACATACTTCGGTGTCTACTTTATTAAAGTCAATCCCATTTTCGACGGTTTTATGGCAAGCATTGACTGTCTTCGTTTTGCGGATATCGAGGCCGTTGGGCGTAATAATTACATCGAATCCTTGGCTTACTATCTCGCGACCAATCATAATATCGTACTTTAAATGACTATCGTCAAGGACGTGGAAAGCTATCTCCAATGTAAAATCGCTAATACGTACGACGGACAAAATCTGGGACGTACTTTTAACGCAGGCATTTCCGATTCCGTGCATTGCTATTACATCTGTCGTTCTCTTACCGGAAAATTTCGAGGCTACAGATTCTTTAACTAATGAGCACTCGGCTCCGGAATCGAAGTAAAACGGAAACGACTCACCCAGATGACTCAAACTACCAACTGGCGGCTTCATCACACAGACGTCGACTCGGAGTTTGTTCTTGGGGCTGGATTTTCCGTCTTGTTGTTGCGGACAGTTTGGTGCGATATGGCCCTCCGCCTTACACTTGAAGCAAACCACCTGGGGCGATGTTGCCGGTTGTCTTCCTTCCGGGCGTTGCGTATTTCCTCGCTGTTCTCTCTGCATCCTACGGCGGCACTCAGCTATTCTGTGTCCTTGTTTACCACAGTAGAGGCACTTCACGTGGTGGGCCGACAGCTTGCGTCTTTTGGCTTCGGGTTCCGCCGGTGGATTTCTTGACGAAAATGTCGGCTGATCGTTGTAAGGGAGAATCCTCATTTCATCATGAAATTGGTCCTCCGTCCTGATATTATTCGCGAGCGTTAGTCGCTGAAAGCGTTGATCTTGTGAACTCAGTATATAAAGGGCGAGGGCGTTGATCACTTCGGGCATCGTTAGATCTTGCAACTTCATCTGCAACATGGAGCGGAGGCGACTACCGTACGCTCCCGGAGATTCAGTCTCCGACGGTCGTTCTCTGGATATCCTTATTAACGCCGAAGCGGCTGTCTCTCTGCCACCAAAACGCGAGAGAAATTGTTCCTTAAGCGTTGGCCAGGTAAGCTTTCCACCGCGCACCACTTGCGAAAGCCAATGCGCAGCAGAACCCTTTAGGGCGCGATTTAGAGCGGAAAGTAAAGCACTATCTTGCATCGGGTGGTCTTTCAAAATCAGATCAGCATGCGCGCACCACGCAGATGGATCGGCGCCTGTGCCTTCGGGGTCAAAACGTGGTAACGTTGCATTCTTAGATTCCGCACTCGGTCCTTGCTCCCCCGGTTTGTGCGCTAGCGTCTGAATTAACTCGCGCATAAGGGCCATTTGCTCTTGTAGCGCTTTAAACGGTTCTGATCCCACTTCTGATGTCGGAGTAGCGTTGGGGTCAGGATTGTGGGTGTTTGGTGAGTCTTCATTGAAATTAGCCATCGTTGCGATATAATAAAGACACAGTTTATTAGCACAGGCACGGATGATACAAGTTTAACAATCGACTGTGGTGATTAGGCACCCGCGATACTAGTAACAATGGTCTCGGGTTCGATAACGAAACCGCGGTCAGAGGGATGATGGTTGAACGTGTTCGCGAAGTCTAAGTCCGCACAATAATTCGTAAGAACGTTACTTCCTTCAGTTGACGAGATCGCGTGAAAGAATGACTTTTCCGTCCCGATGATGCCACAGAGGAAAACTATATCGGGGTGTGTCTAAGGGCACGAGATCATCGGATTCGTCGAGGATAGTCTTCGTTCCGGGAGTAAGGGAAATTGGCGTTGCTGCTAATTGGTCAATTTCCATATCGGTGGTTGGAAAAGATGCTAGCCGCCCTCGAGGGAAAGTTGCTAGTGGGAGACGCCGTTCGTTGAAAGAAATAGATCTCCCCTATCTTCCCGTAGTTGGGACAAAGACTGTTTATCTGTTCGAAGGACTTTAGGTAACTAGATATTAGTGTTTATAACGGCCCTCGGGCTAGCTGGTCACGTACTGTGGAGAGACATCGACATCTGGCAATCATCTTTCTCGAAGAATAGGAACTGCGTGTGGCCACGGGACAGAGACCGTTGGAATGTTTACTGTCGTGTGTCGCCAGAGATATTTCTTTTAAGGAGAGCTATAGAATTACTTCATACCTTTGTTAGACAAAACGTTCATCCCTTGACCGCGGGCACGTTGGCGACCGACTGTCGCCTCGAGCCCAAGCTCACTATCACAAATCTCGGACAATTACAATTAGGTTGAATAACTACAATTGTTTAATTACAGCTATAGTAGGCTCTAGGTTACAATGTTGCGGGATTATCCAGCATTCCAGAGGCTCCGGTGTTCTTTCCTCTCCGACATATATATATTTATACATTTTAGATGTAACGTTTGTTAAATATATTTGTTTAGTTTTATATTTTCTTTTTACTCGATTATATATATATATTTTTTATACTTTTTGTATTTGACAAAGTAATTATAACATAATATATATATATATATATATATATATATATATATATATATATATATATTTATACATTTTAGATGTAACGTTTGTTAAATATATTTGTTTAGTTTTATATTTTCTTTTTACTCGATTATATATATATATTTTTTATACTTTTTGTATTTGACAAAGTAATTTTCGCATAATAAAATTGTTAACAATGTGTTTTATGATTCGTCTGTCGCGGCTGATTTCCACCAATCCCCAGCATTCCTGTCCCGTGTCATTATTTATTGCTACCTCAGCACGACGTTCCATTTTGTATTAAATTTTTATTTTCGCTGTTCTTTCCTTTTCCTTTTCTTTTCTTTTCCCCATCGAAAGTATAATTTTATTACTATTATTTTTTGTAACACGTACGAATTAGTGCGCGCATGTTTCAAAATGGCCGCCCGTGAATGTCCCTAGCATACAGTGACTTCTATTGATCTCGGATCTATTTATCGATTATGTGTAAATCTTGTTTCGGTGTTTTGACGTATAGTCGAAGTGAGAAATATAGTATTTCGTATTTATCCAATGCGTACAATCATTGCGTGTGTTCCGACGCGCGCGTGTAAATCTAACATGGCTGTTCGCAAATGTCATCAGTGAGGTTACAGTGGCGGGTCTTTAGTTTCATCGAACTGATTTTCCTGTCTGTCGCTCGTTTTCCCTTATTCTACCGCAATTAGACTATATATTTATTATTATTATTATTGTTAAAATGACAGTAGTATTGTTCATTTAGATTATTAATAGCTTAGTTAAAAATCTAGATTATATATATATATATATATATATATATATATATATATATAATAATAAATATATATAATATGTATATATATATATATATACATGCATGTTTCGTAGTATAGTTTTCATATGTAATTCCTTACTAGAATGATCACGAGTTTTGATTATGTATTTTATGTTTACCAGATTGTTAATTTGATTTAATAGTATAGAATACGCACACATATACATATTTCCATCAATGTGATTTTTATATAAGTTCTTTAATAGTGTAGTATTGTGTATTTTAGGTTATGTATTCATTAGACTGTTAACCATTTGATATCATATATACATATATATTTGTAATTTGTTACATAGTATTAAAAGTTTTATTTCTAATATTTACTAAATTGTTATGTGTTTGGCATATATGTTTATATTTATATGTAACTCTCCAAGTTGTTGCTGCGTTGATAAAAATATATTTATATACACATTTATTCCTGGTGTTTCAATTATTTTCCTTTTGTAGTTATTCTTATTTCCTGGTTTACTCGTTTGGTTCGCGACTCGTTTAATTCATTAATTAATATTTATTTTCTGATTTAAATTCTTTCTTTGGAATTGTACATATTCCGTCTTCGTTACGGCACGTGCGGAGCGCGGGACGTGACACGGTCAATCGTCGCTGTTGTTGATCGTCGTTATGTATCAACTGTTGTTAACTGTTAATTGTTATTCATTGTTATCAAGCGTAATAAACGTTACGGGTTGAACATACTTGAGTGCACTTCAGTATCTATTACACCATACTCCTCATATCCATTAGAAATAGAAGGGGATACATCAAGTATTGTTCGCCTTTTATCTTCCTCTTTTTTCTTTTCATTTTTTTCGCAGTCTCCTATCAGAATTCTATAACCCACACAAATCCACAAGAAAATCATTATTTCCCACCAAACGCGGCCGTAATACCTAACTGCAATGTTTCATTGTAGGGAATATAGAATATATAATTTGAGAAATATGTGTATACGCGCGTGTTGTACATTGTTTGACATTCTCTATTGTGAATTGTCCTTCGAATGCTTTTGTATACTGTTTTATCAAATAAATTTAGATTGTCTTGTGTGCAACTATCCACACTATTCTATAAAATGTTTCAATATATATAAGTATAACAGCTGTTTCTTCCATATTTATGCAAAAAAATATTAGATGAGTTTTCAAATAACCGATAGTCTGCTGTGATGCCATCATTTTGTTTAACAAAATTTGAGATGATTAATGTTTCTATAAGTTAAAAAAATATTTAAAAAATGTTTATTTTAGGATTTACTACCTCAGCACGTTTTTTCACGATATTGCACATTAATATATTCTTTTTGCCTTATTGTACAGTTGCCCAGATCTAGGAACACGCAGGTCTTCGTTAAGACCTTAACAGGGAGAACTATTACTCTTAAAGTTGAAGCTTCTGACACAATAGAGAATGTTAAAGCAAAGAACTTTTAATACCTTATGCATTAGCTTTAAAGACAAATCATTCAGAAAGTGTTCAGAATAGTTTAATTTCACTCACCTTGACTTGCAATCTGATCGAACTGTTACCTACTTCTCCAAATATATATTTTATACAAAATAAACATAATGAGGAAATTAATTTGAATATAGAAGATGAAATAAAAGATAAACTATTATTTGTAAATGAAGATGAAGGCGTAGTAATGCTAACTTGTTCAAAAAGTAGAAAAAATGTAAGCGAACTACCTTTGCAGAGGTATGTTAGTTACTACTCTATATTATATACAAAATAATTATGATATTTTATTTTAACTGTATTGTTTGCAAAGATAAGACTGTATTCCATTCGGCTACAAGATTGAAATATTCAACACAAAGAAGATCTTGATACTACTCTTGAATATGTGCCTGAATGTAGTCCATTGCGCCAACAAAATAGTCCTCCAAATATGAATGATGAAAATATATCTGGAGAAAATACACCAACACCACCACGTTACAGGACACCTCCAAGAGGAGCAATTTTAAATTCAGAAGAAGCAAAGATGTTTGTTTTACTAAAACATTACGGATTAGGTCAATACGTGCCTATATTTCTCGAACAAGGAGTAAATATATTATTAAATTATGTGTGTTATATATATGTAAACTCTCTAAGAGTTCAAATGCGGATAAACAAGGGGACTTTCTCTGTTTTACGGACAGCACGACTTCTTTTGTTTCACGGACAGAGCGGCTTTCCTTGTTTTACGGAGAGCCATTTTCAGAGACACGCATTTCCCAAACGGACGGACAGAGATCAACATCGGAGATAGACAAGATCACAGAAGAAAGAGTAATTATTTAAAACATCGAAGACTGACGGAGAAAGAACGGTAGCTCAGGTCGTTGAAAATCGATTTTCAGGAAGACATTGCACAGAACTTCGTATTTATTGATTACTGTTATTAATTGGTTGTTGTTTATTTAATTATTACTGTTATTGATTGTTGTTAATTATTAATTGTTGTTTACCCTTGTATTTCATTTAAGTATTTTCACAATAAACTCGATTTTCAGAATCGATCCCTGAATTATCCTAGAATTGAACCTTATAAATCGATTTTCGCTACGCCATGCCGCTGAAAGTTAACTTACGTATCGTCATGAACGAGAACGCGAAAGGGGAGAAGCTAGAGAGCATAGAATCCATAAGAAGACGGAATTATTCCGTTCAGCAACAGTGAAGAAGTCCGCAAACAGTCTAACCAAGGTAGGCCAGTATAGAAATGTTAAACTCACGATGGATGACGAGACAGCAGCGCTTTATATCGATACAGACTTAAACTTCGTATTCCAAGACATGTTCCTAGACGAAGCAGAAATTACCCCCACAAGGAAAATAAAGACGGAAACCGAGAAGTCCAGTCTGGACATGGAAAGACTTCTAGAAACTCTCCAAAAACGAGATAAGCGTGAAAGAGAAGAAATAAACTTTAGTATAAAACAAATTGATGGAACTCAAGAAGCCACAGGCTGGATATCAGAGTATGAAGAAGAATGCAGTAAATATAAAATAAAAAGTGATGAGGAGAAAGTAAAAGGTTTAAAAAAGTATTTAGAGAAAACAGCAGCAAGATGGTACCAAACGAATCTGCTGAAAGCTGAAGGACACAACTGGGAAGACTGGAAGGATGCATTTCTCTAAACCTTTAATAATAAAGGTCCTTCAGTATTAAATGTTTTTGTCTTTGATCTCTTTCTTGCGGTAGCTATTTTTAAATAGAGAATATTATAAGCGATGCATAAACAGTGAAAGTATAAATAAAAGAAAAAGTAAGCTATGATTCTTATGATTTGAAATTTATATATATATATATATATATATATATATATATATATATATATAATACAATTTCAAATATATATGTAATACAATTTCATTTTACTAACAATAAGGGGAATAAAACAAAGAACAATTAGTTAGATGCGGAAAATGTTAACTTTATTCAGATAAAATAAGATACATAATACAAAGTAATGTTTAATTAAGTAACACTTAAAATACAAAGAAAGCCAAAAAAATAGAGAAAAAATGTATTTGATTAGTTTAATATTATGTTTCTGTTTGTACACTTAATTTAATCGATACATGATACCATACATCTTAATGTGTGTATGTCATTGTTAAACAATTATAAAGTATATTTATATAAGAGATATGAATAAGCTAATTTTTACATGTGTATGCATTACGCCAAAAATGTACGGGTAACGGCCTTGACTTCTCTTCGGCAAATGATGCACGTTGTGAATGCTGGCGAACAGTACTGACAAGTAGCTAGATGTCCACAAGGTAGGAACGTAATAGTCGCTTGTCGTTCCGTGCAAACTTTACACGAACGAGCATCTTTCAATGCTCGATTTTCTTGCTCCAGAGCAGCTAAAATAGTAAACAGTATATTTAAATACAATATATAATAGAATTTATTATATGTATACGGATTTCAGACAAATTAACGAATCTGTGTTTTTATTTTTATTACTTACCTACTTTCTCAGCGAGAGTTATTTCATTAGTATCATTTTCACTATTGGATCTCTCAGGACTCTCATCTGTAATTTCCATTGGTGCCTGAAATAAATATAATGTACATAAGTATATATTCTAATTATTAATTATACATATGGTTCAGGCTTTAAGTTTTTGTACTTACTTCTGCAGAAGTTTCATATAACTCCTGGCCTGTTACAGTATTGACATATTCCCAGCCCCGTACTGGTAAAAAATGACCACAGCTGGGAGACGAAATCATATGTCTCTCCCATGGATCCTCTTCCGATCTCCAATTTCCTATAGTAATTCCACAATGGTAACAGGTAGTGAAATCATTTATTCCGGTGTAGAAGAAGCCTGCATGGGCTAATTCTTCACTTGTCTGTGTCATATATGTAGGCCATGTTGCGAATGAATTTAATCTGGATTCGTAAGTAGCGTATTCCAATATTGCTGCTTTCATAACATCTTTTAGTCCCAAACGGCTGAGATCATATGCCGTCGGGTTTCGTGAAAATCGATGGTCATTAAAATCAAATGACTCCTGATAATGTAAACCATAAGGACAAGATATATTTCTATTTCTTCGTCTTGTCCGTAGAACTTTAGCTGGATCTGCTCCCATTGGTACATTATTACAATGTTCATTGCGGATAAATCTGCACTCTGGAGAACGCATCTCATGAATTTGCATGGGAATATCACCCACAGACCACTGACTTGCCAGCAATTGACATTCAAAGCACCTTACGATATCCGCCTCGCCTGTATAGTAGAATCCTGCAGCTGCAAGACTGACAGGGTCAATGAAAGATACAGGCCAATTTCGAAAACTCGAACGTCTTACTGCTTCAAAACGAAAATCAGCATAATTTTCTTGAACGTCACGCGGCATTTCTATCGAGAATATCTGTGGCATTGTCGACGTCGACGGTATCGGTGATGTTAAATCAATCACCCTTGCTGAAGGTTCAGGGGATGGTATATCAACCATAATTTCTGGAAGTACCATGGATGTTGAAGGTACGGCTAACTCAACCGCCGATATTGAATGAACCGACGGATTTGAATCATCTGACAATGTCGAAGGAACAGCCAGTAATTCTTCATCTTCTGAAGATTCTGTATTATGTTCCATCAAATATCGGAAGTTGATTGTAGGAATCATTGCATCCATTTTAATTGTAATTTATTGCGCCTTTAAACCTATTTAAAAGAAAAAGACATTGAAATTGAATCTACTAATTGTAGATGACATAAGAAATATTATTCGTGTACAATTGATCAAACAGAAATGTATTACAGACAAAACTTACGAATATCAGATGTTCTCGTTCCGCTTCAACAGCTCTCCAATTCTTCAAATGGAATCTTGACAAATATTTAATATCTTATTCTTGTATATTTTATATTTTTAAATTTACTAAAACTGCTCAATCGTACGAACGAGCCACACAAACTCTTCGGACATCAGTGTAATACTGAACCTTGCTGCTAGTATGTACCGAGAAGCTACTACCTGTTTTCTACAAATCTTATCCCTACCCACAGTACCCGGTAGCAATATAACCCTTCAATGCACTATAAGGCACACCCACTGCGCAGAATGGGCAAGTTGTCGCCCAATCAAATTTCATCGATGCTCCGGCCCTTACTGTACTGTGTAAAGTAAACGATGCTCGCTAGGTACAGCGTTAAAATACATCTCTTATTTACTCACATTCGAAAATGATGCCGCTTTTGAAGGAGTTCTTATTTGCTCCGTTTTTACTTGGCAATATTAACACGTTGTTTAAAATATCAGTAAAAACTGCAACGGAGCCTAGAGAGCCAAAGAGAACGACAAAAATTAACAATTTATTATTAACAGATATAATAAAAGGGGGAATGATAATAGATGCTTGCTATTAGCTCCTAATAGAGTTTTCGTAATATCTCTAGTTCGACATCGTCTTCCTACAATTCTTACCGGAATCTCCATATCGTTCTGCTTCAGATTTGCAATATTCGACAAATCCTAATCGGTACATTATTTCGTTTCAGGGGCCCAGAGTCCTAATCCGGCACCTGTTTCCTGGTGGGTATAATATTTAGTAGAAGGATAATTGCTGTCGTAAACAGTATAGTCTGAATACTCAGATTAGTCTTTGGTAATCATTACTTTATGACACCCTACACCTTTTGGCGTATACCCTGCCTCGGTATTAATCATCGCAGATTATAATTAAATTATTTTTACAAATGGGACGTTTTCAGCAGTTTTTCAATATGTGAAACATCTGACTCGGGGTTTCTGCAGAAAAATTCAACCGTTTGCATCATATTCTAAATTTATTTTGAGATAAAGTTCCCTCGCGATGCGAATAGTAAAACGCTGTAGCAATATGTTATTTTACATTATACATATTATATCATATTATATATATCATATATATATTATATATTATTATATCATATATATATTAATACTTTTATTAAAAGTATTAAAAGTGTTAATTGCGTATGCACGAGATGATAGTAAAAACGAAGAATAAACATATTCGGGCAAAACGCAATATACTAAGCTTGAAAAGCAGTAATATCTTGAAGAATTACGAGGGAAACGTTCTCGTCTGACAACTGCAAAAAAGTATCGACGAAGTAAATTGACGATATGTCTATGTTTTGTTAATAACAATACTGAAATTGCTAAAGTGAGTCCATCATTCTCATAATTGTATTTTCTGGCAGCTGTTTATATTCGTGTACAATGTAACGGCATATATACGGTATCCGTTTACTCTCATATCGCTTGTTTTTCTAATTTTTCTTTATTTTTCTCCAGCATCCTGCATTCGTCTTATTGAGATAAATGTCATGTTGGTATGATCACTAGTTCCTACATCCAGCGTTGGTGCAAGTGCTTGACATCCTCTTCTGTTTTTCCCCGTCCGTCACGTCCTCTTTATCTGAGTATCCCGTGTGTTGTAAATGGCTGTACAAGGTGGTGAAATACACAGCATATAAAACTAATCTGTATGAATCAATTGAATATCAAAACCCAAACCAATGAAATAACAGCTATAAAGAGCATCTGAAAGACGATAGCATCGAAGAAAGCAACTTGCGATTAAAAGAGTCGTATGTCGAAAAATGCATTGGTTTATTATAAATTAATATAAAAATATTACCCTGAACATTTTTCAATGATTTTCTACGCAATAATAGAATAATTCTATATAATAATTTTCTCCGTTTTCGTTTGTAACATTTACATTCTTTTTCATTTCTACAGTTCAAAAATCTCGCTTTTCATTCCATTCGGAATTTTTTCCCGAAAGACGAAATAAATATTTTCTCCCACGTACTTAACAAAGGAGGGTTAGAGGTGTTCGTAAACGTTTGCAACATTTCTCAAATTTTTTAACAGCTTTCCTGGGAAACATATTATATGACAGTTAACTAATTTTAACAAATATGCATTATGTACTTGTATGTGCAAATGAAATAATGTACATGCACTTAATTTAAAGAAATGGTCAAAAGTGTTGAGGTTATTCGATGTGTAATCAGAGAAAACTAGTGGATAAATTGAAAGGCAGAAAATATATTTAAATATAAGTGTAATTATAAATAAGAATACAATTTGAGCTGGTCCAGATTCGCACGCTAGCTGTGTTACAAAATAACTGAAAACCCAAAAGCCAACGTCGCCTGTCTACTGTTTATGGTCTGACTTCGTCGCAGTCTTTTGTCTACGCGCTGTCGATGGCTTCAGTGCTTGAGAAACTAAAAAGACCAGATGTAGAGTTTTCTTATAAGTGGTGACCGCTTCAACACCCTCCCTAAAACTCTACATCTCCACAAACAATTATCTCAAATTTACAAATTATCTCTTAATATTTTTCTAACTCTTGTCGTAAATATCTGAAAATCAATTTGTCGATGCCTCCACAAGTACATTTGCCAGACGCCTTTCTCTTTTTCATTCAAATTAATTTATTACAAAAAGAATTCTGGAAGACTAAACAGATCGTGTAGAGTTTTTCCTTTTTTTTTTTTTTTTTTTTTTTTTTAGAAGTGATAACCACTTCGACACCCTCCCTAAAAACTCTACATGCCTACAAACAATTACCTCTTAATATCCTTTTTATTTTTCAAACCTAACTTTTGTCTTAAATATTCAAATCTTGGTTTTGGCAACGCCTTTGTACATATATCTGCCAGTTGCTCTTCGCTTGTTACATACGTTACATCAATTTCGCCTCTATTGTATAAATCTCGCAAGAAATGATATCTTACGTCAATATGCTTACTTCTTTGATGGAATTCTGGATTCTTAATTAATTTGACGGCACTAGTATTTTCTACATAGCATATACTTAAGGATCTCTATTTTACATTCAAGAAATATTTTCTTTAGCCACATAATTTCTTTCGCTCTTGAGGCTGCACTGACATACTCAGCTTCGGTCGTAGATAGAGCAGTAGAGATACATTGTTGTCGCTTACATTGCCATGTGATGGCCGCATTCGCATACTTACATACAACGCCTGATGTCGACTTTCTTGTTTCTTTGTTGCCTGCATAGTCAGCATCGCTAAAGGTTTCGAGACTGCCTGCTTTTGTATATAAGAGTCCCATGTCCGCGGTCCCTTTTATGTTGCGCAAAATTCGTTTGACTAATTTCCACTGATACTGGTTTGGATTCTCTAAATGTCTCGCCGCTATATTTATTGCAAAACTAATATCTGGCCTACTTACGGTTTGTAAAAACATTAAGTTCCCTACGGCTTCTCTGTATGGTGCGTTACAATCATTATTGCCACTATAAACACTGTTTGCCTCATTCATATTAAATTTTTCTAATATTTTTTCGATATATCTACTCTGATGAATGAATATTGAACCATCTTTTAATCTTTTAATTTCAAGTCCAAGAAAACTCTTGACTTCTTTGGAACTCGTAATTTTGATTTCTTTATTTAAATCATCGAAAAATTTATCAATTAGAGATTCGTCTGAAGCTGCTACCAGTCCATCGTCTACGTATATGGTCATCAACATTAATTTGTTGTCTTCGCTATAAATATAAAAACAAGGATCTGCGTTACTCTGATAAAATTTTAAGTTTGAAATATATTTTGTGAAACGTTCCGTTCAACTTCTTGGAGACTGCTTTAAGCCATATAGGCTTTTTAGCAATTTACAAACGCGATTCGTACCATCATCATAACCTTTAGGTTGTTTCATATAAATATCTTCTTTCAGACCTCCATATAAAAATGCGGTTTTAATGTCATACTGTCCGAGGTGTAAATTATTTTTGGCTGCAATACTGAGCATTAATCTAATTGTATCAAACCGAGCAACGGGACTATAGGTTTCCTTATAATCTACGCCTTCTTTTTGTGAACACCCTTTTATTACAAGTCGCGCTTTTTATCGTTCCGAATTGTCCGGATTTAGCTTTACCGTTAAAACCCACCTATTACTAAGTACCTTCTGATCTTTAGGTTTTTCTACAAGAATCCACGTCTTATTTTCATGGTGCGATTTCATTTCATCGTTCATAGCCGTTTCCCATAACTCTTTCTTTTCGGAACTCATCGCTTCGTTAAAATCCACCGGTAATTTTTCCGCTACGTACGTTACTGGGCTACCATAAAAATCGGTTCGTTTGATCTTAGCTCTATCTCTCAATTGTCTCACATTGTCGCTATTTCCAGGAGGTTGTTCTTCGTGTTCACTCTGTGCACTTTCATACGTACATGCTCTATCGCTCTGCGCACACATATCTTCGCGCTCGACAATTTTCGGTAAACTTAAATTAATAAATTTCGCACTTTCTAGTTCGGGCTTAAATATTACGTCACGGCTTAATATTACATTTCTTACTGTTGGCGCATACACTCGACACCCTCGTGCGTCATCTAGATAGCCTACCAAATATCCTTTGTTCGCCTTTTTGTCAAGTTTTGTCTTCTCCGCAGGTATGTGTGCAAAGCACTCAGTACCGAAAACCCTAAACTTTTCTAAATTTGGCGGTTTCCCGTACCACAGTTCATACGGTGTTTTCTTGTCTTGTATCGTCGGCCCGGTCTTATTTATGACATGTACTGCTGTGTTCATGGCTTCGGCCCATAAAAACAGCGGTAGATTTGGTTTCGAATATAGCATCGATCGGCCTGCCTCTACTATTGTTCTATTTTCCCATTCTGCGACACCATTCTGTTCAGGAGTGTATGGGACGTTAATTGTGTGCCTAATTCCCTGACTTCTTAAAAATTCTTTAACTTCTTTATTTTTGAATTCTTTCCCTCCATCACTATGAATTTCTTTAATCTTATCGTTGAATTGATTCTCAACTTCCAGGCAAAAAGTTTTTAATTTTTCGATTACTTCTGACCTATGTCGTAAGAAGTAAATCTTTGTGAATTTTGAAAAATCATCATTAAATGTAAGAAAATACAATTTCTTGCCTAATGACTCGACTTGTATAGGTCCACATACATCCGTATAAATAATTTCGCGAGATTTATTCGCACGATTGATTTTCTCATGAAAACTCGATCTATGCTGTTTCCCGTACGCTCAACCTTCACAGAAAAAGCTACTATCCTCCACGACTTTCATATTCGAATTCTTTAAAAACTCTTTAACATGTCTGTTGTTTTGAGGACATAGCCGTTCGTGCCATAACTGCAATGTGTCCGCGTTTGACTCTGCTCTATTGCTAAAATTACAAACTGACGGTATGATAACTCGCATAACTATTTTATACAAATTTCCGATAACAGAACCTTTTGCTATTATTTTCTGGTTTTGTAAAAACATACAATTGGTCCCTTCCTTTAAAACACAGAAATCTATGCCCCTTCTCGCAACAGATCTAATGGAAAATAGGTTTCTTTTCATACCTGGTACGTACAGAACATCGTTCATTGTACATGTTACCCATTTGCCGTCCACAAAAGTCTCTACTTTGATTGTTCCTTTGCCGCACGCATTCATGAACGTAAGCCGATCTCTATCTTCACCGTGTTATCGAATTCTTCGAAGACGTTGAACCATTCCCGTCGTCCTGTCATGTGATCCGTAGCTCCTGAGTCGATTATCCAAACATCAGGGTTTGCCGCTTGTATGATTTTGATTTCTAGGTTCCTGGTTGTTTCTACTGTTGCTTCTTTTATTATTTTTAAAACAATTTTTACTGGTGTGGCCTTTCCTTTTGCATATAAAAAATCTAAAGCAATCCTTCTTTAGATGGCCAACTTTTCCACAATTGAAGCAGCTTGGTCCTTGTTTCTCGTATTCACATTTGCTTGACTGTTTCTGCTGTTCCCTTTTATAATTGTTACTCTTTGTTACCAGCGCCACCGATGTTTCCTGGTCGTCTTTCTTCCATCTGGTTTCTTCTGTCATCAGCCTGGTACTAAGCCTGTCTAGGGTATTCTTTCCTTCTTCCACCGAATCCCACGCACTGTGAAAATGGTCAAATTTGTTTGGTAACACCGATAAAATGCGTGTTATCAGCATTTTCTCGCCAATTTCACTCCCAAGGGCTTTCATCTTCGCCGCTATCACTTCCAACTTTGACAGGTTGTAGGCGACATTTTCAGATTCTTTCCATTTAAAATCGAAGAACTGCTTCTGGACCATATTTAGATTCTCATCTGACTTCATGTCATATACTGTATTCAACTTTTTCCACATTTCATGTGCTGTTGTGCAACATAAAGGAAGATCCAACGGTTTCTTTCCTACTGAAGTCACGATTAATTTTCTCGCTAACCGATCTGCTTTCAAAAATCTTTCACGAGCGATTTCTTTCTCCGCGCTGTTACCTGGATGACACAGATTCCCTTCACACACGTTGATCAGGTCGTCATCTTCCTCCAAAAGTGTACGCATAACAAAACGCCACTGGAGCCAGTTTTCTTCGCCGCGTAACATCTCGATCTTCGCATTTGCTGATTCCATTTTAGCACTATCCCTTACTTTACTAAGCACAACACTTTTACAATTTATTCACTTTACGTTGCTGCCTTGCAATTTACAGCTCTGGGCCCATAACTTGTTGAGGTTATTCGATGTGTAATCAGAGAAATCTAGTGGATAAATTGTAAGGCAGAAAATATATTTAAATATAAGTGTAATTATAAATAAGAATACAATTTGAGCTGGTCCAGATCCGCACCCTAGCTGTGTTACCCAATAACTGAAAACCCCGAAGGCAACGTCGCCTGTCTACTGTTTATGGTCTGACTTCGTCGCAGTCTTTTGTCTACGCGCTGTCGATGGCTTCAGTGCTTGAGAAACTAAAAAGACCAGATGTAGAGTTTTCTTATAAGTGGTGACCACTTCAACAAAAAGTTATGAAATTTTGTCTCAATACACCCTTTACTTTCTTTACTAAACTACGCAGTTATTGTGTATGTCAAAAGATGGCACAAAGTACAAAATTCCAATCACTTGATCTCAGCGTTTAACTATGGTCGGTTGACTCCTATTACTATTTATTAAAATTGATTTCCTCAAAATCTAATATAATTTATCGAAATATAATTTTCCTAATCAAAATAATATATATGTCGGAGATGAAAGGACATCGGAGGCTTCCCTTTGGAACTTCGGGAAAATCCCTTAACACCGTAATCTAGATTTTATTATAGGCGTAATTAAACAATTGCCGTCATTCGATCCGATTGTATTTGTTCGGGATTTGTGATAATGAGCTTGGGATCGAGGCGACAACCAGTCGCCGAACGTAACCGCGGTCACAGGTTTGTCTAACAAAGGTACGGAATAATTCTATAGCTCTCCTTAAAAGAAATATTTGTGACGGCACGCGACAGTAAACATTCCAACGGTTTGTGTCCCGTGGCTCGTCACACGCAGACCCTATTCTTCGAGTAAGATGATTGCCAGATGTCGATGCGTCTTCGCAGTACATGTTAGGCTAGCCTGAGGGCCTGATACAAATCTTAAGATTTAGTTGGCTAAAGTCCTTCAGACAGACAAACAATCTTTGTCCCAGCTACGGGAAGATAGGAGAGAACTATTTTTCAACGAACGGCGTCTCCCACTAGCAACTTTCCCTCGAGGGCGGCTAGCATCGTTTTCTAACCACCGATATGGAGATTGACCAATTAGCAGCAACGCCAATTTCCCTCACCTACTAAACGAAGGCTATCCTCGACGAATCCAAGGATCTCTTAGACACACCCCATCATAGTTTTCCTCTGCAGCATCATCGCGACGGAAAGTCATTCTCTCGTGAGGCAGTATTAGCGAATAACTTAGTGTCTGTACGCTCGGTGGATATTCTACGTTTCAACAAAGAGTCCGACTTAGATTTTGCGAGCATATTCATCTATCATCCCGTTGACCGCGGATTCGTTATTGAACCTAGGATCATTGTCATTAGTTTCTCGAGTACCTAATTACCACGGTTACTTGTCCAATTCTATAATTATCGTATTTGCACTAGTCAATGTCATGCCCCTAACCCTAATTCTAATGTAAACCCGACATACATATATAACTTGTAATATATAATTTTTTATATTACATTTTTTATATTACATACAAGGAAATGACGGTTAGTTTTCTTCAAAATTGACGAAATCACCGCGATTTGCGAGCTCTTAGGCTTGTTCCGACGGTGAAACGTGCGTGCATTACATTCTGCACGTATAATGGAGTGAAACGTGCACTTAAACGTCGAAATATACCAAACGGGAAGGAAATAACACTTCAAAATCGACGAAATCATCGCGATTTGCGAGCTTTTGGGCTTGTGTCTACGGTGAATCGTGCGCGCATTACATTTGGCGAGTAAAATGGAGTCAAGAGAGCGCTTGAGCGTCGAAATATCTCAAACGGGATAGAAATTACGGTTAATTTTCGGCAAAATCGACGAAATCATCGCTAGTTTCGAGCTGTTGAACTTGTTTCGACGGTGAAAGAGGCGTGCATTACATTCGTCGCGTAAAATGAAGTGAATGGAGTGCTTAAGCGTCGAAAGATGTGAAATCGTAAGGATGTAACGCTTAATTTTCGTCAAAATCGACGAAATCATCGCGATACCAGCTGTTGTGCTTGTGTCGACAGTGAAACGTGCGTGCATTACATTCGGCGTGTAAAACGGACTGAAAAGAGCGCTTAAACGTTGAAATATCTCAAACGCGAAGGAAATGACGGTTAATTTTCGACAAAATCGACGAAATCCAGCTCTATTTGCGAGCTGTTGGTCTTGTTACAACGGTGAAACTGGAGTGCATTGCATACCGCGCGTAAGTGGAGCGAATAGAGCGCATAAACATAGAATTTGCTCAAACGGGAAGGAAATAACGGTTAGTTTTCGACAATATCGACTCGTGGGCTGGTTTCGAAGATGAAACGGGCGTGCATTTCATTCGGAAACTAAAATGGAGTGAGAGGAGAGCTTATTCGTTGAAATATCTCAAACGGGAGGGAAATGACGGTTAATTTTCGACAATATCGACGAAATCATTGCGATTTGCGAGCTGTTGGGCTAGTGTCGAAGGAGAAGCGAGAGTGCATTACATTCGGCGCGTAAAATGGAAGAAAATGCGCTCATAAAAGTCGAAATATCTCAAACGGGATGAAAACAAAGCATAGTTCTCTTCAAAATAGACGAAATCATCTCTACTTGCGAGCTGTTGGGCTTGTGACGAACGTGAAACGAGAGTGCATTAAATTCAGCCCTCACAATGTACTGAAAAGAGCTCTTAAACGTCGAAATATGACAAACGCGAAGGAAATGACACTTAGTTTTCGTCAAAATCGACGAAATCATCGAGATTTGCTAGCTGTTGGGCTTCTTTCTACGCTGAAACGGTCGGGCATTTCATTAGCAGCGTAAAATGGAGTGAGAGGACTGCTCATTCGTTGAAAAATCTCAAACGGGAGGGAAATGATGGTTAATTTTCGACAATATCAACGAGATCATTGCGATTTGCGAGCTGTTGGGCTTGTGTCGACAGTGAAACTGGGGTGCATTGCATTCCGCGCGTTAGTGGAATGAATTGAGCTCTTAAACGTCGAAATATGACAAACGCGAAGGAAATGACACTTAGTTTTCGTCAAAATCGACGAAATCATCGCGATTTGCGAACTGTTGGGCTTGTTTCGACGGTGAAAGTGTCGTGTATTTCATCGGCGCGTGAAATGGAGCGTAGTGGGCGGATAAACGTCGAAATATCACAAACGGGGAAGAAATAACGCTTCGATTTCTTCAAAATCGACGAAATCATTGCTACTTGCGAGCTGTTGGGCTTGTTATAACGGTGACACTGGAGTGCATTGCATTCGGCGCGTAAAATGGAATGAAAAGAGCGCTGAAACATCGAAATGTCTCAAACGGCAAGGAAACAATGCTTAGTTTTCGTCGGAATAAACGAAATAACGCGATTTGCGAGCTGTTGGGCTTGTGTCGATGGTGAAACGGGCGGGCTTTACATTTGGTGCGTTAAATGGAGTGAAAAGAGCGCATAAACGTTGAAATATCTCAAACGCGAAGAAAATGACGGGTAGTTTTCTTCAAAATCGACGAATTCATCGTGATTTGCTAGCTGTTGGACTTGTGTCGACGGTGAAACCTGCATGCATTAAATTCGGCGCGTGAAGTGGAGTGAAAAGAGTTCTTAAACGTCGAAATATCTCAAACGGAAAAGAAATGACGGTGAGTTTCCGTCATAATCGATGAAATAATCGCGATTTGCGAACAGTTAGGCTTGTTTTGACGGTAAAAGTGTCTTGCATTTCATTCGGAGCGTAAAATGGAGCGAGAGTAAATATCATCTCGGCTGTGTAAAACAATGGCTAATTCACGCGAAGAGTTGTTACGCGCCAAAAATTCTAACCCTAACCCGACATCAGAAGTGGGATCAGAACCGCTTATAGTGATACAAGAGCAGATGGCCCTTATGCACGAGTTAATTTAGACGATAGCGCTAAAACCGAGGGAGCAGGAACCGAGTGTAAAACCCGAAAAATTTTCGCTACCGCGTTTTAACCCCGAAATCGCGGGTGCCGACCCAGCTGCGTGGTGCGCGACTGTTAGTGTAATTATGGAAAAAAGACCTCTACAAGACGACGAGATATATCTCACTATAAGTCGTGCTCTAGAGGGTACAGCAGCACAGTGGCTTATCCATGTTCCGGTCAGTGGTTTTACTTGGATAAAATTTACGGGACATTTTCTTGCGCGTTATGGTGGCACGGAGACGGCAACCTCAGCGCTAATGAGGATGTTCAATGAACCACCACTGAAGGGCGAAACCACGGCGGCTTTTGGTAATCGTCTTCACTCCACTGTCTTTTGTCCACTGTCTGCATTAATGGTCTCACATTGGAGATAATTTTTCATGTCCTTGCTGATGATTACTTAAAATACGATATCATGATTGGTCGCGAGAATTTAAGCCAACGATTCGACGTAAATATCACGCAGAATAACCTCGTTATTTGTAAAACAAAGATAATTAACACCTGTGGTAAAGTTGCGGAAGATGCGGTCAACATTAACGAGATCAACACTGATGTAGTTGGTAACAATAAAGATCGATTAATCTCTGTTCTCGAAAAATTTAAAGAATCATTCTTTACGGGTTTCCCGCGTAATCGCGTAAGTAGGGGCCAGTTAGAAATACGGCTGATTGATCCCAACGTCGTCGCGCAAAGAAGCCCTTACAGGCTTAGCGAGGAAGAGCGAAGAATAGTACGTGAGAGAATAGCCGAATTAATTAATTTAATTAATTAATGCACCAGCCGTTTTCCAGAGAGCCATTTTCAAAGCCTTAGGCGACCTCGTGAACACCTGATATTCGTAATTTTGTCTCTAATACGTTTTTGTTTGATCGATTGTACACGTATAATATTTCTTAAGTCATCTACAATTAGTAGATTCAATTTCAATGTCTTTTTCTTTTAAATAGGTTTAAAGGCGCAATAAATTACAATTAAAATGGATACAATGATTCCTACAATCAACTTCCGATATTTCATGGAACATGATGCAGAATCTACAGAAGATGAAGAATTACTGCCTGTTCCTTCAACATTGTCAGATGATTCAAATCCGTCGGTTCATTCAATATCGGCGGTTGAGTTAGCCGTACCTTCAACATCCATGGTACTTCCTGAAATTATGGTTGATATACCATCCCCTGTACCTTCAGCAAGGGTGATTGATTTAACATCACCGATACCGTCGATGTCGACAATGCCACCGATATTCTCGATAGAAATGCCGCCGGTTCCATCCACATCGCGTGACGTTCAAGAATATTATGATGATTTTCGTTTTGAAGCAGCAAGGCGTTCAAGTTTTCGAAATTGGCCTGTGTCTTTCATTGACCCTGTCAGTCTTGCAGCTGCAGAATTCTATTATACTAGAAACTTTGATGTCGTTAGATGCTTTGAATGTCAATTGGTGGCAAGTCAGTGGTCAGTGGTTGATATTCCCATGCAAATTCATGAGATGCGTTCTCCAGAGTGCAGATTTATCCGCAATGAACATTGTAATAATGTACCAATCGGAGCAGATCCTGCTAAAGTTCGACGGACAAAACGAAAAAATAGAAATATATCTTGTCCTTATGGTTTACAATATCAGAAGGCATTTGATTTTAATGACCATCGATTTTTAAGATATTCAAGAAACCCGACGGCATATGAACTTAGCCGTTTGGGACTAAAAAGAGTTAAGAAGCTACGAATCCAGATTAAATTCGTTCACAACATGGCCTACATATATGACACAGACAATTGAAGAATTAGCCCATGCAGGCTTCTACTAGACCGGAATAAATGATTGCACTACATGTTACCATTGTGGAATTGGTATAGGAAGTTGGAGAGCAGAAGATGATCCATGGGAACAGCACGCAATTTCGTCTCCCAGCTGTTGTTATTTATTAACAGTACGAGGCTGGGAATATGTTAATAAAGTAACAGGCCAGGAGTTATATGAAACTGCTGAAGGTGCAAGTATAAAAACTTATACCCTGAACAATATATATAACATTGTGTATAATGAATAATTGCAATACATACTTATGTACAGTATATTTATTTCAGGCAGCAATACAAATTGCAAATGGGAATCCTGAGAGATCCACTAGTGAAAATGATACTAATGAAATGACTCTCGTTGGGAAAATTGGTAAGTGATAAAAATGAAAACACATATTCGTTAATTTGTATGAAAGCCGTATACATATAATAAATTCCATTATATATTACATTTAAATACACTGATTACTATTTTAGCTGCTCTGGAGCAAGAAAATCGACAACCAGTCGCCGAACGTAACCGCGGTCACGGGTTTGTATAACAAAGGTATTGCATAATTCTATAGCTGTCCTTAAAAGAAATATTTGTGACGGCACGCGACAGTAAACATTCCAACGGTTTCTGTCCCGTGGCTCGCCACACGCAGACCCTATTCTTCGAGTAAGATGATTGCCAGATGTCGATGCGTCTTCGCAGTACATGTTAGGCTAGCCTGAGGGCCTGATATAAATCTTAAGATTTAGTTGGCTAAAGTCGTTCAGACGGACAAACAGTCTTTGTTCCAGCTACGGGAAGTTAGGAGAGACCTATTTTTCAACGAACGGCGTCTCCCACTAGCAACTTTCCCTCGAGGGCGGCTAGCATCTTTTACTAACCACCGATATGGAGATTGACCAATTAGCAGCAACGCCAATTTCCCTCACCTACTAAACGAAGGCTATCCTCGACGAATCCAAGGATCTCTTAGACACACCCCATCATAGTTTTCCTCTGCAGCATCATCGCGACGGAAAGTCATTCTCTCGTGAGGCAGTATTAGCGAATAACTTAGTGTCTGTACGCTCGGTGGATATTCTACGTTTCAACAAAGAGTCCGACTTAGATTTTGCGAGCATATTCATCAATCATCCCGTTGACCGCGGATTCGTTATTGAACCTAGGATCATTGTCATTAGTTTCTCGAGTACCTAATTACCACGGTTACTTGTCCAATTCTATAATTATCGTATTTGCACTAGTCAATGTCATACATATATAACTTGTAATGTATAATTTTTTAATTAAAATGTTAACCATTCCTAGTCACCTGGTTTGTTAACAGGTTTATTTAGTTATTTTATTTATCCATTTATTTCTTGTATTTGTTAATAAAATATAACATGTATTCTTGCCCTTTTCTCCCAATTATTTCCTCTTCGCCATGATGTCGTATGTTGTTATTTTTATTTTGGATCCATCAGATGATTTCGCAATTAATTCAGTTTATTAATTAGTTTTATTCAATTATTTTATAAATTTCTCCTTTTTCTTGTTGGTTGATTAAAATATATCTTCCTATTGTTCCATTTATTCTCTTTTACTATTATGTGGTACATAATTATTTTAATTTCTGGATGTTACCTGCTTATTCGATTTACTAGTTGGTTTTATTTAATAATTTGTTTTGCATTTGCATATCCCATGTTCGCTAATTAATTGTAGTATATTTTCCTGTCGTCGGATATAATTGTTCTGGTTCCAGGTTGATTGTTAGTTGGTATAGGTTATGCTATACTCTTTATATTTACTACTTCGTTAGAATATCTATTTCTATTTTATTATTTGTTATTTACCCTCATATGCTAATTCTATATATATAATTACGTTTAATTAATCTTTTATTAAAGTATTTCCATTTTCGTTGTACCGTGCGTTTGTTTCGGGTGTTCGAATTGTCACTCGCGTTGTTTGTATATTGTGACTTTCTGCTTTTCGTTACCGTACGTGCGGAGCGCGGGGCGTGACAATAGCATTTTACGTTGTAACGGGCTTGTTCCGAATTTCAAAAAGGAGTGTACAGCATTCGGCGTGCAAAATGGAATAGCATTACATTTCGCGCGTAAATAGTGTGAAAAGAGCGCTTAAACGTCGAAATATATCAAACGGGGAGGAAATAACTCTTAGTTTTCGCCAAAATCGACGAAATCATCGCGATTTGCGAGCTGTTGCGCTTGTATCAAAGGTGAAAGATGCGTGCATTACCTTCCGCACGTAAAATGGAGTGAAAAGAGCGCTGGAACTTCGAAATATCTCAAACGGGATGGAAATGACACATAGTTTTCGACAATATCGACGTTATCATCGTGATTTGCGAGCTCTTGGGCTGGTTTCGAAGGTGAAACGGGCGTGCATTTCTCTCAGCATGTGAATTCGGGTGAACAGAGCGCATAAACGTCGATATATCTCCAACGGTAAGGAAATGACGCAAAGTTTTCGTCAAAATCGAGGAAATCATCGAGATTAGCGACATGTTGAGCCTGCCTGGACGGTGAAACAGGCGTGCATTACATTCGTCGCGTAAAATGGAGTTAAAGGAGCTCATAAACGTCGAAATATCTGAAACGGGAAGGAAATCACCGTTAATTTTCGACAATTTCGACGAAATCATTCCGATTTGCGAGCTCTTGGGCTGGCTTCAACGGTGAAGCTGGAGTGCATTACATTTAGCGCGTAAATAGAGTCAAAAGAGCGCTTAAACGTTGAAAAATCTATAACGGGATGCAAACAACGCTCAGTTTTCTTCAAAATAGACGAAATCATCGCTGTTTGCGAGATGTTAGGATTGTGTCGACGGTGAAACGGGCGTGCATTAAATTCAGCGCGTACAATGTAGTGAAAAGAGCGCATAAACCTTGTAATATCTTTAACGGGATGGAAATGACGCATAGTTTTCGTCAAAATCGACGAAATCATCGCTATTTGCGAGATGTTAGGATTGTGTCGACGGTGAAACGGGCGTGCATTAAATTCAGCGCGTACAATGTAGTGAAAAGAGCGCATAAACTTTGAAATTTCTCAAACTCGAAGGAAATGACGGTCAATTTTCGATACAATCGACGATGTCCGGCTCTATTTGCAAGCTTTTGGGCTCGTTCCGAAGATGAAACGGGCGTACATTAAACTCTGCACTTAAAATGGAGTGATAAGGACGCTTAAACGTCGAAATATCTCAAGCGGGTAGGAAATGACTCCTAGTTTTCTGCAAAATCGACGAAATCATCGCGGTTTGCGAGCTGTTGAGCTCGTATCGACTGTGAAACCTGCCTGCACTACATTCGGTGCGTAATATGGAGCGAAACGATTGCTTAAACGTCGAAATATCTCAACCGGGAAGGAAACAAACGCTTAGTTGTCGTCGGAATAGACTAAATCATCGCTATTTGCCAGCTGTTGAGCTTGTGCCGACGGTGAAACATGCATGCCTTGAATTCGGCGCGTAAAACGGAGTGAGAAGATCGCTTAAACGTCGAAATATCTCAAACGGAAAGGAAACAACGATTAGCTTTCGTGGGAATAGACGAAGTAATCGCGATTTCCGGGCTGTTGGGCTTGTTTCGACGCAGAAACGGTCGGGTATTACATTCGGCGCGTAAAATGGAGGGAAAGGAGCGCTTAAATGTCGAAATATCTGAAACGGGAAGAAAGTAACGCTTAATTTACGTCAAAATCGACGAAATCCAGCTCCATTTGCGAGCTGTTGGGCTTGTTTCGACGCTGAAACGGGCGGGCATTACATTTCGTGCGTTAAATGGAGTGAAAAGGGAGCATAAACGTTGAAGTATCTCAAACATGTAGGAAATGACGGGTAGTTTTCTTCAAAATCGACGAATTCATCGTGATTTGCGAGCTGTTGAGCTTGTGTCGACGGTGAAACCTGCATGCATTACATTACGCGCGTAAAACGGAGTGAAAAGGTCGCCTAAACGCCGAAATATTTCAAGCGGGAAGGAAATGACTCATAGTTGTCCGCAAAATCGACGAAATCATCGATACTTGCGAGCTGTTGGGCTTGTGTCGACGGTGAAACGAGCGTGCATTACATTCCGCGCGTGAAATAAAGTGAAAACGGCGCTAGAACGTAGAAATATCTCAAACGGGAAGGAAATAACGATTAGTTTTCGTCAATGTCGACGAAATCAACTGCAATTCCTTGAGGGCATCCAGTAATAAGATGCATTTAAATGACAGGGTTTACAGGTGGTGGGCTTACCTACAAACTTTTACCTTTGACATTATGTATCGGGAAGGCAAACGAATGGCTCACGTCGGTTCCTTTTCGCGGAACCCCGTTGACTCGGATCACCGTACGATCCACAAAATTGCCGAAAAAGAAATCAATCTGGCCGAAATCTCCGAAGATTGGCTCTTGGCGGAGCAACGTCGCGATCCCCAAATTACGGAAATCGTCGATAAGTTGCGGAACGATGAGCTTGCAGATGATATCGCGAATACGTGTGAACTGCGATCCGGTACCCTTTACCGTAAACTACAACGAAAAGGCAGAACTCTCTGCTTGCCCATTGTCCCAAGAGGTTTTAGGTGGTAAGTGAACAACTATGTACACCAGTCGATTATGCACTTAGGATGGGATAAAACGCTCGAGAAACTGTACTAGTATTACTTTTTAGAAGGAATGGCGAAATACTTTCGCAAATTCGTTGAGAACTGTCATGCTTGTCGAGTTTCAAAGGCTAGCTCAGGCAAGACACAAGCCGAAATACATCCCATGCCCAATACCAGCATACCTTGTCACAGGGTTTATATGGATATAACGGGCATACTACGCGGTAAAAGCGACTCGAAGGAATATGTCACTGTGTTGGTCGACGCCTTCACCAAATTCGTATATTTGCACCATACCCGTAGGATAGACTTCGTTAATACCATTAAAGCGCTTATATAGCTCCGCTATATTTTTATTCGTAAGTGCTAAATGCGGCTTCGTGAAACAAAGCGCTACGCAGTTAAAGCGCAACACGACGTGCCCAATCCGTCATCGACATCTTCGCGCTCCTTCCGCCGAATTTCTCCGAGGAGCATACTCGTGCCAGCCGCGGCGACACATCTAATGAATACACGCTAGTGGGGATGTGAATGGGCAACGAAGGGAAGAATCATTTCGATCTGAGAAAAAAACGGACATTTTACCGCGAGCCGCGAAGCGCGAAGGGTGAAAGAAAACGAGTCAGCTATCGATCAATCGTCGCTGTTGTTGATCGTCGTTAAGTATCAACTGTTGTTAACTGTTAATTGTTATTCATTGTTATCAAGTTTAATAAATGTTATTGGTTGAACATACCCGAGTGCACTTCAGTACCTATTACACCATACACCTCAATTGGTGACCCTGACGTGAGTTAATGTTAAAGAGGTGACTGTGATAGTGACCTGAGACTCTAAACGGCGCGAATTTAAACTGCTGTGCGATGGCAAATACCGACGGGACCGCGAACGGCGCACAACGAGTCCACCCAGTAATCAGCATGGCCCCGCTGCAGCCCTCGGAGGTCACGGCGTGCTTCACGCTTCTGGAAATGCAATTCGAGGACATGGATCTTACGGACGACAAACGAAAGTTCGTGACCCTCGCCAGGTGCCTCGGCGGCCGGTATCTATTGCATATCGAGGACGTGAAGAGGAGGATACCAAGGCGGAACAATACCATAAGTAAAAAAACGAGATCATCGAGAGTTGGCTGATACACCCAGCACGATGTAACGCAGGCTGCTGACCTTCGAAGTGATGGGCGACCAAAAGCCGATCCAATTCCACCAACACCTAAGAAGACTAACCGATCGAATCTACGAGACACATTTGTTAAGAAGACAGAAGGTCGCCGTCATCAAGACCGATCGAGCGGGAGGCGAACAGCGAGATCGCCCCCCACGGAATCGTCAGATTACAGGTTCTCCAGAATAGAGGCACAAATCGAGGCACTGCGCCTCGACCGGCGCCCCTACCAGCGTCCAAACACGAGACGGTACGGACCGCGCCCGAGAGATGTGTAACAGGACTCCGGTCATTGTTACTACCACGCGACGTTCCGAGCGCGCGCGAAGAAGTGCCGCCAACCTTGTACATGGAGGCAGAGAAACGAGACCGGCCGTCTGTAAACGCGACAAGTCACGACGGCCTAACATCCCGCCGCATATTCGTGAGGGACAGGAACTCAAAAACCTCCTTCCTAGTGGACACCGGCGCCGACGTATGTGTATTTCCGCGCAACAAAATACACGGGCCCGCGAACAAAGTTCAACAAAGTACGAATTGTTCGCGTCTAACGGGTCACGCATCGCGACCTACGACACCACTCTAGTGTCTCTCGACTTGGCATTGCGTCGAGCGATGAAATGGCGTTTCTGTATAGCGGACGTCGAAACACCCATCATCGTAGTGGATTTCCTCAGTCACTACGAATTATGGGTGGACGCGAGGAATAAACGCCTTATAGATTCTACTTCGAACCGGTCAACGAGAGGATACACGCCCGCGACGGCGTCGACCAAGACAATTATCGGAGAATCGACGTATCACCGACTCCTCTCTGAATTTCCGGAACTAACCCACCCACCGGCTTTCGGGCGAGAGAAAACTGTTCACGGTGTGGTACATCACATCGAAATCACACCAGGCCCGCCTGTCCACAGCAAACCCCGCCGACTCGCACGTGACCGTCTTAAACAGGTTAAGACGGAGTTCGAAGTCATGATTGAGCAAGGCGTGATGCAGCCATCGAGAAGCCCATGGGCATCATCCTAGCACGTCGTTTCAGAAAAGGACGGAGGGATTCGACCGTGCGGCGAATACCGGGCGTTGAACGCCCGCAGCATCCCGGACAGATATACACCGCCGCACATAGAGGATTTCGCACAGAACTTACATGGTAAGCGCATTTTCTCCAAAATCGACCACGTTCGCGCTTATCATCAAATTCCGATTGCGCCGGAAGACGTCGAGAAAACAGCCATAACGACACCGTTCGGTCTGTTCGAAGCGACCAACATGATGTTCGGGTTTCGGAACGCCGCGCAAACGTGTCAGAGATTCGTAGACGAAATCGTACGAGGCCTTGATTTCGTCTACGCATACATAGATGATTTCCTCGTAGCTTCCGAGAATGACGTGCAACACCGCGAATACTTGCGGGTCCTGTTTCAACGCCTCAACGACTACGGGGTCGTTATTAATACCGCGAAGTGCGAATTCGGCGTCCGCGAAATTCAATTCCTAGGTTATACTGTAACGGCCGAAGAAATAGAGCCGCTGGCTGAACGCGTGGACGCCATCGCAAAAGTGCCGCTACCCGCGACCGTTAAATATCTTCGAAGATTCCTCGGTATGATTAACTTTTACAGACGTTTCATACCGAGGGCCGCGCACACTCTCCGACCACGCAACGATATATTGAAAGGCACAACGAAGCGCAACGCGTCTATTGAGTGGCCCGAGCACGCCGAAAAAAGCTTCCGCGAGTCGAAACGCGTCTTGGCCGACGCGACAATGTTAGCGCACCCGATCCCCGGCGCGCCCCTTAGCCTCGCGGTGAACGCATCCGACTACGCTATTGGTGCGGTATTTCAGCAGCGCGTCAACGATTGTTGGCAACCACTTTGCTTTATGACACAAATGCTATGCCCCGCGCAACGGAAATACAGCGCGTATGATCGGGAATTGCTGGAGATGTACTACGCGGTTAAACGCTTCCGACATGCCGTCGAAGGTAGAAAATTCACGATCACAATTATATCACAAACCCCTTATTTACGCGTCCAAGCAGAACCCCGGTAAGTGTTCGCCAAGAGAGTTCCGACATCTGGACTACGTCGGACAGTTTACGACGGATATCCGACATATAAAAGGGGTAGAGAACAACGTAGCCGATACTCTATCTCGCATCGAAGCGATCGGGAAACCTGTAGACCACCACAAGCTAGCTGCAGCGCAAGGGAAGCTGCATAGCGAGCTGCGCGAAATTATCAACACTGGATCGAGCGCGCTGCATTTGAAAAAGGTACGATTTCCCGATCACGACGTCGAGTTATATTGCGGTATTACAGCCGAGACCGTGCGACCGTACGTACCGGAACCGTTACGGCGCATCGTATTCCAATCACTACATGGAATTTCACATCCGGGGATGCGTGCCACGCGAAAATTGGCTTCGTCTGGCCGTCCATAAATAAAGATCGCCGAACGTGGACACGACAATGCATACCGTGTCAGCGCAATAAAGTCACCAGACACGTATTCTCGCCTGCCGGAACGTTAGCAGGCCGGTTCGAGCATATACACTTAGTCATCATCGCCATGCAATATTCGCAAGGATAAGGGTATTCTCTAACGTATATCGATCGTTTTCCGCGTTGGCCCAATGCCATTCCTATCGCCGATATGGCTTCGGCCCTCCTTTCTACCTGGACATCTCGTTTCGGCGTACCTTTGAAAATTACTTCTGATCCAGGACGTCAATTCGAATCGCGTTTATTCGAGGAATTATGCCGGTTGCTCGGCGTCAAACATCTGCGTACAACGGCCTACCATCCAGCGTCTATCGGGATGGTAGAACGCCGACACAGACAACTAAAGGCGGCGATTAAATACCACGACACGTGCAACTGGGTCGGAATTCTGCCAATCGTCTTATTAGGTATCAGAACCGCGATAATGGAGGACCTAAACGCAACGCGGCCGAAATGATTTACGGCACCGGCATACGTCTGCCGTCGGAATTCTTTTTGCCAACTAGTCAACGGGCCAACTCGGAATACGCGAATCGGCTAAGAGAACGTATGGAGAGGGTGAGACCACACCCGGTTACGCGTCATGGCGAAAAGAAAACTTTCATTTTCAGAGAATTAGAGACGTCGCCATATGTATTCATGCGCCATGGCGCGATTGGAGGACCATTACATCCGCCGTAAGATGGACGTATAAAGTTATACAGAGAGGGGATGAGACATATACGGTAAAAATAAATAATCGCGACGTAACGGTTTCCGTAGATCGGTTGAAGCCCGCGTTCGTCATTCCCGAAGACATCGAGCAAGGAACCGCCGAGACTCGCAACGTGCTAATTTCGGTAGAGCAAACGAATGTTCGCGACGAAAGCGGTGTGGACCCCAATAACAAAACGACGAACGAAGAAAATACCAGGAATAGATACGTTACGCGGTCTGGGCGAACTGTCCGATTTCCCGATCGCCTTCAGGCAGGTTTCGGATAAGCGTTAGGAACCGGCGAACGTCCACACCGCTTTGTAATATTTATATATTCTTTTAATTATGTAGAGTTATCACTGGTAAGGGGTACTGTAGCGCCACGGATCACGGAGCTTTCCAACGGCTTCGTGAAACAAAGCGCTACGTCGTTAAAGCGCAACACGACGTGCTCAATCCGTCATCGACATCTTCGCGCTCCTTCCGCCGAATTTCTCGGAGGAGCATACTCGTGCCAGCCGCGGCGACACATCTAATGAATACACTCTAGTGGGGATGTCGATGGGCAACGAAGGGAAGAATCATTTCGATCTGAGAAAAAAACGGACATTTTACCGCGAGTCGCGAAGCGCGTAGGGTGAAAGAAAACGAGTCAGCTATCGGTTGTTACGTTCTTGTTTGATTGAATTAATTTTAAACCGTTGAATTCGCAAGATTTTTTTTTATTTATTTATTTTAATTTTTATTTGTTTTTTGTGTTGTTTTAATTTATTTTAATTCAATTTAGCTCGATTTATACGGTAGTTGCTGCCACCAGAAATAGTCTAAGGACTATTTCGATTGGAGAAATTTCTTTCGATTGTTTATTAATTGATTATTCGCTCGGTAGCGTTAATTAATATTCAGGCTACTGATAATTAGTTTCCACGTTTCTGCTAACCTGCTATGCGCAGGGATACTGGCACGGGAGAGGATTAAAGTTGTATGCAATGGATATTTGTCCTCGTTGAACGGATCGAATCGCTTAAGTAGCTATTCACATATATATATATATATATTTTAATAATTGGTGATAAGTAGACTGGATTCAGTTCCCGGATGTGCCGAAATTGTCAGAGTAGAAGAAAATTTTACAAAATTGAGTTCTTACCTTGTAAAGTAGGTTGCGTCAGGGGCCATCACCTTGTAATGGTCGTTGGAGGTTTAATTATTCAACTCGGGTATAACCTTTTATCGAATTTCTACTTTATTTATTTATTTATTTATTTATTTTGATAAGCACTTACAAATATCTAACCGGATTAATATCGCAATTTTATTTTAACAACGAAAATGAGGACTTTAAGAATCTCTAACTCGCTCGCGACTCTCCCTCTTTTTCTTTATTTTATAATGAATGGCTAAAGACCGTCGAAACGCTAAGTGTTGATGAACGTTATGATGAGCTTACGCCGTAAGAAATTACAATGGAATGAGAGTTGACAACAAAATAATAAGCCGAAACGTAACGTACAATTAGCGACAAAATACTGGAATGAGAATCTAACGTACAATTAGCGACAAAATACTGGAATGAGGATCTTGCTCTATGTTGCTACGCTTATTTATAATGCCATCCCCCACGGGGTGGTGGTCCACTGGGGGTATGCTTCCGTGGGAATCGGGACGTTGCAGTTTTGGGTTTCCTGAGATCGTACGTGAGAGAATGTGAATTCTGTAATCGTTGATGTCTCCTTTGCTTCGTTATCTTGTCTTTTAACTTCCAGATTCCCATCGGTCCTATTTTCTGCTGAGGTAGCGTCTAGGAGACTTGAAGGGGTCCATGCTGATCTAGTCTTTTCTCGAGAATTTTTATGTGAGTACTGTGCGAATAATTTTTGTTCTTTGGCGTGTGGAAGGGCCGGTGGCTGGAGTCTCATTATTATATCGACATTTGCTCGGGCAACACGCGTAGTCCGCTGTTCTCCCAAAACGAGGTCCTCCTCCTTCGAGTTATTTTACGTAAGTTTGGTTCGAGTGGATATTTGCATATTATGGTTGTTTTCGTGATTTTGATCTCTTTTCCTTTTTTTGTGTTGTTTCATTAGGCTTCGGTGATTGACGTTCGAACAATGTTTGTGGAGGCGTTTCTATCGGAGGTTCTCACGCAGATTTCCATGGTGCGTATTTTATCTTGTTTTTTTTTTGTCCGTTTAATTCGTCCTGTTTTGTTCGATTTAAGCGGTGTTGTGTCGTTTCAGCACAAGAGAAAGAGGAATTCCGAAGAACCCGTGGGCGACTCGGAAAGACCCCTCAAACGCATGCGGCGTTGTGATGAACCACAAGTATCAGGGTGGTCGGAGGATCTTTCCGACATCGATCCGGAGCCCGTGGATTTCCCGTCGGAATTGAATTTTGACAGTCTTGCAGATGAGAGTTTCTCCGATGTAGAGACCGTCGTGTTGGAGTGGGAACCCCCTCTGGTTGAAGCTATTGACACTGATCGTTGTGTGAAAGTTCGTTTTGCCGATGAAATTCCGGTAGAGGTTTTGGAGGCACATCTTCGTCACCATGCTTCTGGGAGAAAGGGAATTTCCCCTGTTGTGCGTTATTGGTGTATGTGTAAATTCAGCGAACTTTGCCCTGGAGCTCCTTGCTTCGATTTTGATTTAGTCTAACTGATTGTTTTGGATATATATATGTATATATATATATATATATATATATATATATATATATATATATATATATATATATATATATATATATATACATGTCGGAGATGTAGGGATGGCGGGCCTTTCTTTTGGAATTTTGGGAAGATTCCCAATACTTTCGGTTAAACTGTTTGTTTAAGCTGTTCAATATAGTATTATAACAGTGGACTTGAGGTTGAGGTGACACTGTCGGTCACCGAACGTAGCCACGGTCTCGGGATGAACGTAGAAGTACAAATGTTGAGGGACACACGTTGTATTAACAAACAAGTCCCGAGGCGGGAGCAATAACGGCTCTACGCGAGCCTAGTAACGGTGCCTGGAATTTTGTTGATAACCCTGATCAATATGCAATTGACAAGTGTGATCGTGTCAGTCCTTTATTTGTATGATCACCTTGGAGAGTTGATACACAACGTCAAACGATTAGTCTAAAAGATACCGAACGTCATAGCAAACGTCATTTCAAGAATAGCTTATAACTAAATGTTCAAAAAGTTGTCCCGTTGACCGTGGATTCGTTAAACCCGAGAACATTGTTTATTTAAGAGTGACTTTACGTTATACAGTTAAACCTTGTTTAATCAACTCCTGTACATATTACTGTAAATATAAACCTTTGAACAACTATAATGGCTAGTCCTAATGAAGAAACACAAGGCGCCCCAAGAACCAGCATCAACCCAATAAACCCGATTAACCCGACATCAGAAGTGGGATCAGAGCCGTTTTTGTCCATGCGAGAGCATATAACAATCATGCGTGAGTTAATAAGGACGCTTGTGACAGAACCGGGTGCGGAAACGAAGAATCTATCGCTTCCGCGTTTTAGCCCAGAAATCGCAGGTTCTGACCCAGCTGCATGGTGTGCAGTAGTAAATCTGATTATGAAAGAAAATCCCTTGCAAAGCAGTGTGTTATATTCTGCTTTGAGTTGTGCTCTAGAAGGTACAGCAGCGCAATAGCTAACGCAAGTATTGGTTGGTAGAGATATTACTTGGACAAAATTTAAAGACCTTTTCACTGCGCGTTTTGGTGGTAAAGAAACAGCTACCTCAGCGCTAATGAAGATGTCTCATGAAAAACCACTGAAAGATGTAACTATGGGAGCTTTTGGTATACGTCTCCGTTCCTTCCTGAAGGCAAGATGGGAAAATTTAACTATGGCTGAGGTGATCAACGCTACCGTTCTTTTCCAATTGGCTACGCAAGATCAGCGTTTTGAACGGGTTGCACTTACAAGTGATATTAAGACTGAGGATCAATTTCTAAGTGAAATGAGAGCTTTCTCTTACGCAAAGAAGAGTCCGGTGATTGTTACGGACAACTTTTCTACGGGTCCTGAAGCTAAACGTCATAAGCCGCCGGATTACCGGATTAAGTGTCATTACTGTGGTAACCTCGGACATAAAGTGATGGAGTGTCAAAAAAGGATAAAATTTGGGAAACAGAGGAACCCGAACGAAAGTCAATCAGCCGCTACATCGAAGGTGATATGTTTCAAGTGTCGAGAGGAGGGTCATATTGCGCCCAGTTGCCCAATGTTGCGGAAAGGGAAAAATAACGGCAGTACACCTAAAGGAGGCAGTAACTCCAAAAACGAGAAACGGGTTGATTTCTGTGTAACGGAAGCTTCCATTGGTAAATTAATTCATCTGGGTGAGTCGTATCCATTTTACTTCGACTCAGGGGCTGAGTGTTCGTTAATTAAAGAATCCGTGGCATTGAAATTTTCCGGTAAAAGAAAGACTAATACAGTAATGATGCGTGGAATAGGAGATACCTGTGTTAAATGTACTTCGCAAATTTTGTCTTTAGTATGTATTAATGGATTTACATTGGAGATAATTTTTCATGTTCTTGCTGATAGTCACTTAAAATATGATATAATGATTGGTCGTGAAATTTTGAGCCAGGGTTTTGATGTAAATATTACTCAAAACGGCATTGTTATTAATAGAGCAAAAATAATTAGTGCGTGTAGTAAAGTCAAAGAAAACGAAATCAATATTAATGAGGTTGACACTGATATTATAGGGAATGATAAAAACCGTTTGATTTCTGTTCTTGAAAAATTCAAAGACTCGTTTATTACGGGGTTTCCACGAGCTCGCGTTAATACGGGACAATTAGAGATACGGTTAATAGATCCTAACGTCACTGTGCAAAGAAGTCCTTACCGGCTTAGTGAGGAAGAGCGAAGACTTGTACGTGAAAGAATAAGCAAATTAATAGAGGCGAAAATTGTACGGCCCAGCAATTCTCCTTTCGCGAGCCCCATATTACTTGTTAAAAAGAAGGATGGCTCAGAGAGACTATGCGTGGATTACAGAGAATTAAATAAAAACACGGTTGCGGATCGGTTTCTTTTACCTCTAATAGCGGATCAAATCGCGAGATTGCAGAAAGCTAAGTACTTTATTTCCTTGGATATGGCCAGTGGGTTTCATCAAATTCCTATTCATCCAAATTCCACGGAGTATACAGCGTTTGTTACTCCAGACGGGCAATACGAATACATAACAATGCCGTTTGGGTTGAAAAATGCACCGTCCGTCTTTCAGAGAGCAATTTTTAAGGCCTTAGGAGATCTTGCTTATTCGTACGTAGTTGTATATTTGGATGATGTACTAATTACCGCTGATTCGGTTGACCAGGCTTTAGAAAGATTAGATATCGTATTGAACACCCTTGTGAACGCTGGATTTTCTTTTAATTTCTCTAAATGCTCTTTTCTAAAAACTTCGGTTCTCTATTTGGGTTATGTTATTCACAACGGTGAAGTTCGCCCCAACCCGGGTAAAATACAAGCCTTGAGTTCTTTATCCGCACCGACGACCGTTACGTAGCTCAGGCAGTTTATTGGTTTGGCTTCTTATTTTCGAAAATTTGTTCCAAAATTCTCACAAATAATGAAGCCTTTATATGCACTTACTTCTAGTAATAAAAATATAAGCTGGACGGATAGGCACGAAAAGATAAGACAAAGAATAATATCAATTCTCACCGATGAACCAGTGTTGATGATATTTGATCCTAAATATCCTATAGAATTACATACCGATGCCAGTCTAGATGGATATGGGGCTATTTTGATGCAGAAAGTTGAAGGGAAAAACAGAGTAGTGGAATATTATAGCAAAAGAACTAGTCCTGCTGAATCCAGATATCATTCGTATGAGTTGGAGACGTTAGCAGTAGTTAACGCTATTAAACATTTCCGACACTATTTGCATGGACGAGAGTTCCTTGTTGTAACGGATTGTAATTCTTTGAAGGCGTCCAGCAATAAAGTTAATTTAAATGACAGGGTTCACAGGTGGTGGGCGTATTTACAAACCTTTAATTTTAACATTATGTATCGCGAAGGAAAACGGATGGCTCATGTAGATTTCTTTTCGCGGAATCCTATAGATATTGATCGCGTAGAAATTAACAAAATTAAAGAAAAGGAAATTAATCTGACTGAAATTTCTAAAGGATGGTTGTTAGCGGAACAGCGTCGCGATCCTCAAATTTCGGAAATTGTTACTAAGTTACAAAATGATGAACTCGCGGAGGATATTGCAAGTACGTACGAATTACGGTCTAGTACCCTTTACCGCAAAATACAAAGAAAAGGCAGGACTCTCAGTTTGCCTATTGTCCCAAGAGGTTTTAGGTGGTCCGTAATTAATCATGTGCACCAGTCAATTATGCATTTAGGTTGGGATAAAACGCTTGAAAAGCTGTATGAGTATCACTGGTTTAGAGGAATGGCGAAATATGTTCGTAAATTCGTGGAGAACTGTCATGCTTGTCAGGTTTCCAAGACGAGTTCAGGTAAAGTTCAAGCTGAACTATATCCTATACCTAAAATCAGCATACCTTGGCATACGGTTCACATGGATATTACGGGCAAGTTAAGTGGAAAGAGTGACTTGAAAGAATATGTTATTGTTTTGATTGATGCTTTTACTAAATTTGTATTTTTGCACCATACGCGTAAGTTGGATTCCTTTAATACTGTTAAAGCACTCAAGTCAGCTATATTCTTATTCGGGAGTCCTTGCCGAGTAATAGCGGATCAAGGTAGATGCTTTACTGGTAAAGAGTTCAAAGATTTTTGTAGTGAAAAACAAATTAAACTACACTTGATAGCAACCGGTGCCAGTAGAGCTAACGGGCAGGTGGAGCGTGTTATGGGTACTTTGAAAAACATGTTCACTACAGTGGAGACGACCGGCCGCACGTGGCAAGATGCGATTGGTGAAATACAATTGGCTTTGAATTGCACTACTAATCGTGTGACAAAATCAAGTCCATTAGAGTTATTGATCGGCAAAGCAGCAAGACCCTTCGGTTTGTTGTTGCCTGATAATATGGAAGAAAGAGAAATAGTTATCTCCGATGTAAGACAGCAAGCTATAAAGAACATTGAGATTAACGCTAAGTACGATAAAGAAAGATATGATAAAACTAAGGCTAAGGTAGTTAGATTTAATCTTGGAGATTTTGTGTTGCGCAAAAACGAAGAGAGAAATCAAACCAAATTGGATCCAAAGTTTAGGGGCCCATTTGTAATAGCAGAGATTTTAGAAGGAAACAGGTACGTTTTAAAGACGTTGGATGGTAAACGATCATACAAGTACAGTCATGATAAGTTAAGGAAAATGCCAGATAGTTGCATTCCTGCTGAGTTGGATATCTGTAGTGATGGTGATGGAAGTGACAATGACAGTTTGAGTACACCGATCCAGGAGGAACATTAACACTATGACCATAACATCTAGCATAGTGTTTCCTCGTACACAATGTATTATGTTCATGGTATCTAGTATCGATTTTTGAGGAGCATTAACACTATGACCATAACATCTAGCATAGTGTTTCCTCGTACGTAATGTATTATGTTCATGGTATCTAGTATCGATTTTTGAGGAGCATTAACAGTATGACCATAACATCTAGCATAGTGTTTCCTCGTACGTTATGAACAATATTCATAACGCGAAGTTCAGTGTTCTCATGTGCATCCAGTGTGGTGATGAGAACGAAGTTCAGTGTTCTCATGTGCATCCAGTGTGGTGATGAGAACGAAGTTCAGTGTTCTCATGTGCATCCAGTGTGGTGATGAGAACGAAGTTCAGTGCTCTCATGAGCGTCTAGTGTGGTTGAGAACGAAGTTCAGTGTTCTCATGAGCGCCCATTGTGGTAATGTGATGAAATTTAGTGTGTACTTTAGTGTGTACGACCATGTACGACCAGAAGTGTTGAGGTGTGAACAGGTGTTAGATTGAATAAACTGATGACTGGTGGTTCACAGGATGCAACTAGCACTTTGGACGAAATTGTAATGTTACTGATTGTTGTGTTTCGATTTATTAAAGAGCATTTCATCGGAAACTTTGTTGTTGAACTGGGCCCTTGACTAGTTGGAATATTTAGTTAGATTGTAAAATGTCAATTGTGTTAAGTCTAATATTAAGAAAATCGAATATTTTAGATGCACCCGAGGACGGGTGATTGTCAGGATGGCCGTGTCGGAGATGTAGGGATGGCGGGCCTTTCTTTTGGAATTTTGGGAAGATTCCCAATACTTTCGGTTAAACTGTTTGTTTAAGCTGTTCAATATAGTATTATAACAGTGGACTTGAGGTTGAGGTGACACTGTCGGTCACCGAACGTAGCCACGGTCTCGGGATGAACGTAGAAGTACAAATGTTGAGGGACACACGTTGTATTAACAAACAAGTCCCGAGGCGGGAGCAATAACGGCTCTACGCGAGCCTAGTAACGGTGCCTGGAATTTTGTTGATAACCCTGATCAATATGCAATTGACAAGTGTGATCGTGTCAGTCTTTTATTTGTATGATCACCTTGGAGAGTTGATACACAACGTCAAACGATTAGTCTAAAAGATACCGAACGTCATAGCAAACGTCATTTCAAGAATAGCTTATAACTAAATGTTCAAAAAGTTGTCCCGTTGACCGTGGATTCGTTAAACCCGAGAACATTGTTTATTTAAGAGTGGCTTTACGTTATACAGTTAAACCTTGTTTAATCAACTCCTGTACATATTACTGTAAATATAAACCTTTGAACAACTATAATGGCTAGTCCTAATGAAGAAACACAAGGCGCCACAAGAACCAGCATCAACCCAATAAACCCGATTAACCCGACATATATATTTATACATTTTAGATGTAACGTTTGTTAAATATATTTGTTTAGTTTTATATTTTCTTTTTACTCGATTATATATATATATTTTTTATACTTTTTGTATTTGACAAAGTAATTTTCGCATAATAAAATTGTTAACAATGTGTTTTATGATTCGTCTCTCGCGGCTGATTTCCACCAATCCCCAGCATTCCTGTCCCGTGTCATTATTTATTGCTACCTCAGCACGACGTTCCATTTTGTATTAAATTTTTATTTTCGCTGTTCTTTCCTTTTCCTTTTCTTTTCTTTTCCCCATCGAAAGTATAATTTTATTACTATTATTTTTTGTAACACGTACGAATTAGTGCGCGCATGTTTCAAAATGGCCGCCCGTGAATGTCCCTAGCATACAGTGACTTCTATTGATCTCGGATCTATTTATCGATTATGTGTAAATCTTGTTTCGGTGTTTTGACGTATAGTCGAAGTGAGAAATATAGTATTTCGTATTTATCCAATGCGTACAATCATTGCGTGTGTTCCGACGCGCGCGTGTAAATCTAACATGGCTGTTCGCAAATGTCATCAGTGAGGTTACAGTGGCGGGTCTTTAGTTTTATCGAACTGATTTTCCTGTCTGTCGCTCGTTTTCCCTTATTCTACCGCAATTAGACTATGTATTTATTATTATTATTATTGTTAAAATGACAGTAGTATTGTTCATTTAGATTATTAATACCTTAGTTAAAAATCTAGATTATATATATATATATATATATATATATATATATATATATATATATATATATATACATGCATGTTTCGTAGTATAGTTTTCATATGTAATTCCTTACTAGAATGATCACGAGTTTTGATTATGTATTTTATGTTTACCAGATTGTTAATTTGATTTAATAGTATAGAATACGCACACATATACATATTTCCATCAATGTGATTTTTATATAAGTTCTTTAATAGTGTAGTATTGTGTATTTTAGGTTATGTATTCATTAGACTGTTAACCATTTGATATCATATATACATATATATTTGTAATTTGTTACATAGTATTAAAAGTTTTATTTCTAATATCTACTAAATTGTTATGTGTTTGGCATATATGTTTATATTTATATGTAACTCTCCAAGTTGTTGCTGCGTTGATAAAAATATATTTCTATACACATTTATTCCTGGTGTTTCAATTATTTTCCTTTTGTAGTTATTCTTATTTCCTGGTTTACTCGTTTGGTTCGCGACTCGTTTAATTCATTAATTAATATTTATTTTCTGATTTAAATTCTTTCTTTTGTATTGTACATATTCCGTCTTCGTTACGGCACGTGCGGAGCGCGGGACGTGACACGGTCAATCGTCGCTGTTGTTGATCGTCGTTATGTATCAACTGTTGTTAACTGTTAATTGTTATTCATTGTTACCAAGCGTAATAAACGTTATTGGTTGAATATACTTGAGTGCACTTCAGTATCTATTACACCATACTCCTCATATCCATTAGAAATAGAAGGGGATACATCAAGTATTGTTCGCCTTTTATCTTCCTCTTTTTTCTTTTCATTTTTTTCGCAGTCTCATATCAGAATTCTATAATCCACACAAATCCACATGGAAATCATTATTTCCCACCAAACGCGTCCGTAATACCTAACTGCAATGTTTCAGTGTAGGGAATATAGAATATATAATTTGAGAAATATGTGTATACGCGCGTGTTGTACATTGCTTGACATTCTCTATTGTGAATTGTCCTTCGAAAGCTTTTGTATATTGTTTTATCAAATAAATTTAGATTGACTTGTGTGCAACTATCCACACTATTCTATAAAATTTTTCAATAAATATAAGTATTACAGCTGTTTCTTCCATATTTATGCAAAAAAATATTAGATGAGTTTTCAAATAACCGATAGTCTGCTGTGATGCCATCATTTTGTTTAACAAAATTTGAGCTGATTAATGCTTCTATAAATTAAAAAAATATTTAAGAAATGTTTATTTTAAGATTTACTACCTCAGCACGTTTTTTCACGATATTGTACATTAATATATTCTTTTTGCCTTATTGTACAGTTGCCCAGATCTAGGAACACGCAGGTCTTCGTTAAGACCTTAACAGGGAAAACTATTACTCTTAAAGTTGAAGCTTCTGACACAATAGAGAATGTTAAAGCAAAGAACTTTTAATACCTTATGCATTAGCTTTAAAGACAAATCAATCAGAAAGTGTTCAGAATAGTTTAATTTCACTCACCTTGACTTGCAATCTGAACGATCTGTTACCTACTTCTCCAAATATATATGTTATACAAAATAAACATAATGAGGAAATTAATTTGAATATAGAAGATGAAATAAAAGATAAACTATTATTTGTAAATGAAGATGAAGGCGTAGTAATGCTAACTTGTTCAAAAAGTAGAAAAAATGTAAGCGAACTACCTTTGCAGATGTATGTTAGTTACTACTCTATATTATATACAAAATAATTATGATATTTTATTTTAACTGTATTGTTTGCAAAGATAAGGCTGTATTCCATTCGGCTACAAGATTGAAATATTCAACACAAAGAAGATCTTGATACTACTCTTGAATATGTGCCTGAATTTAGTCCATTGCGCCAACAAAATATTCCTCCAAATATGAATGATGAAAATGTATTTGGAGAAAATACACCAACACCACCACTTTTACAGGACACCTCCAAGAGGAGCAATTTTAAATTCAGAAGAAGCAAAGGTGTTTGTTTTACTAAAACATTACGGATTAGGTCAATACGTGCCTATATTTCTCGAACCAGAAGTAAATATATTATTAAATTATGTGTGTTATATATATGTAAACTCTCTAAGAGTTCAAATGCGGATAAACAAGGGGACTTTCTCTGTTTTACGGACAGCACGGCTTCTTTTGTTTCACGGACAGCACGGCTTCTTTTGTTTCACGGACAGAGCGGCTTTCCTTGTTTTACGGAGAGCCATTTTCAGAGACACGCATTTCCCAAACGGACGGACAGAGATCAACATCGGAGATAGACAAGATCACAGAAGAAAGAGTAATTATTTAAAACATTGAAGACTGTCGGAGAAAGAACGGCAGCTCAGGACGTTGAAAATCGATTCTCGATTTTCAGGAAGACATTGCACAGAACTTCGTATTTATTGTTTACTGTTATTAATTGGTTGTTGTTTATTTAATTATTACTGTTATTGATTGTTGTTAATTATTAATTGTTGTTTACTCTTGTATTTCATTTAAGTATTTTCACAATAAACTCGATTTTCAGAATCGATCCCTGAATTATCCTAGAATTGAACCTTATAAATCGATTTTCGCTACGCCATGCCGCTGAAAGTTAACTTACGTATCGTCATGAACGAGAACGCGAAAGGGGAGAAGCTAGAGAGCATAGAATCCATAAGAAGACCAGAAGACGAAGTATACTACATTTTTCCACGGAATATCAAGCGAAAAGCTACCATCAGCAATTATTCCGTTCAGCAACAGTGAAGAAGTCCGCAAACAGTCTAACCAAGGTAGGCCAGTATAGAAATGTTAAACTCACGATGGATGACGAGACAGCAGCGCTTTATATCGATACAGACTTAAACTTCGTATTCCAAGACATGTTCCTAGACGAAGCAGAAATTACCCCCACAAGGAAAATAAAGACGGAAACCGAGAAGTCCAGTCTGGACATGGAAAGACTTCTAGAAACTCTCCAAAAACGAGATAAGCGTGAAAGAGAAGAAATAAACTTTAGTATAAAACAAATTGATGGAACTCAAGAAGCCACAGGCTGGATATCAGAGTATGAAGAAGAATGCAGTAAATATAAAATAAAAAGTGATGAGGAGAAAGTAAAAGGTTTAAAAAAGTATTTAGAGAAAACAGCAGCAAGATGGTACCAAACGAATCTGCTGAAAGCTGAAGGACACAACTGGGAAGACTGGAAGGATGCATTTCTCTAAACCTTTAACAATAAAGGTCCTTCAGTATTAAATGTTTTTGTCTTTGATCTCTTTCTTGCGGTAGCTATTTTTAAATAGAGAATATTATAAGCGATGCATAAACAGTGAAAGTATAAATAAAAGAAAAAGTAAGCTATGATTCTTATGATTTGAAATTTATATATATATATATATATATATATATATATATATATATATATATTTAATACAATTTCAAATATATATGTAATACAATTTCATTTTACTAACAATAAGGGGAATAAAACAAAGAAAAATTAGTTAGATGCGGAAAATGTTAACTTTATTCAGATAAAATAAGATACATAATACAAAGTAATGTTTAATTAAGTAACACTTAAAATACAAAGAAAGCCAAAAAAATAGAGAAAAAATGTATTTGATTAGTTTAATATTATGTTTCTGTTTGTACACTTAATTTAATCGATACATGATACCATACATCTTAATGTGTGTATGTCATTGTTAAACAATTATAAAGTATATTTATATAAGAGATATGAATAAGCTAATTTTTACATGTGTATGCATTACGCCAAAAATGTACGGGTAACGGCCTTGACTTCTTTTCGGCAAATGATGCACGTTGTGAATGCTGGCGAACAGTACTGACAAGTAGCTAGATGTCCACAAGGTAGGAACGTAATAGTCGCTTGTCGTTCCGTGCAAACTTTACACGAACGAGCATCTTTCAATGCTCGATTTTCTTGCTCCAGAGCAGCTAAAATAGTAAACAGTATATTTAAATACAATATATAATAGAATTTATTATATGTATACGGATTTCAGACAAATTAACGAATCTGTGTTTTTATTTTTATTACTTACCTACTTTCTCAGCGAGAGTTATTTCATTAGTATCATTTTCACTATTGGATCTCTCAGGACTCTCATCTGTAATTTCAATTGGTGCCTGAAATAAATATAATGTACATAAGTATATATTCTAATTATTAATTATACATATGGTTCAGGCTTTAAGTTTTTGTACTTACTTCCGCAGAAGTTTCATATAACTCCTGGCCTGTTACATTATTGACATATTCCCAGCCCCGTACTGGTAAAAAATGACCACAGCTGGGAGACGAAATCATATGTCTCTCCCATGGATCCTCTTCCGATCTCCAATTTCCTATTGTAATTCCACAATGGTAACAGGTAGTGAAATCATTTATTCCGGTGTAGAAGAAGCCTGCATGGGCTAATTCTTCACTTGTCTGTGTCATATATGTAGGCCATTTTGCGAATGAATTTAATCTGGATTCGTAAGTAGCGTATTCCAATATTGCTGCTTTCATAACATCTTTTAGTCCCAAACGGCTGAGATCATATGCCGTCGGGTTTCGTGAAAATCGATGGTCATTAAAATCAAATGACTCCTGATAATGTAAACCATAAGGACAAGATATATTTCTATTTCTTCGTCTTGTCCGTAGAACTTTAGCTGGATCTGCTCCCATTGGTACATTATTACAATGTTCATTGCGGATAAATCTGCACTCTGGAGAACGCATCTCATGAATTTGCATGGGAATATCACCCACAGACCACTGACTTGCCAACAATTGACATTCAAAGCACCTTACGATATCCGTCTCGCCTGTATAGTAGAATCCTGCAGCTGCAAGACTGACAGGGTCAATGAAAGATACAGGCCAATTTCGAAAACTCGAACGTCTTACTGCTTCAAAACGAAAATCAGCATAATTTTCTTGAACGTCACGCGGCATTTCTATCGAGAATATCTGTGGCATTGTCGACGTCGACGGTATCGGTGATGTTAAATCAATCACCCTTGCTGAAGGTTCAGGGGATGGTATATCAACCATAATTTCTGGAAGTACCATGGATGTTGAAGGTACGGCTAACTCAACCGCCGATATTGAATGAACCGACGGATTTGAATCATCTGACAATGTCGAAGGAACAGCCAGTAATTCTTCATCTTCTGAAGATTCTGTATTATGTTCCATCAAATATCGGAAGTTGATTGTAGGAATCATTGTATCCATTTTAATTGTAATTTATTGCGCCTTTAAACCTATTTAAAAGAAAAAGACATTGAAATTGAATCTACTAATTGTAGATGACTTAAGAAATATTATACGTGTACAATTGATCAAACAGAAATGTATTACAGACAAAACCTACGAATATCAGATGTTCTCGTTCCGCTTCAACAGCTCTCCAATTCTTCAAATGGAATCTTGACAAATATTTAATATCTTATTCTTGTATATTTTATATTTTTAGATTTACTAAAACTGCTCAATCGTACGAACGAGCCACACAAACTCTTCGAACATCAGTGTAATACTGAACCTTGCTGCTAGTATGTACCGAGAAGCTACTACCTGTTTTCTACAAATCTTATCCCTACCCGCAGTACTCGGTAGCAATATAACCCTTCAATGCACTATAAGGCACACCCACTGCGCAGAATGGGCAAGTTGTCGCCCAATCAAATTTCATCGATGCTCCGGCCCTTACTGTACTGTGTAAAGTAAACGATGCTCGCTAGGTACAGCGTTAAAATACATCTCTTATTTACTCACATTCGAAAATGATGCCGCTTTTGAAGGAATTCTTATTTGCTCCGTTTTTACTTGGCAATATTAACACGTTGTTTAAAATATCAGTAAAAACTGCTACGGAGCCTAGAGAGCCAAAGAGAACGACAAAAATTAACAATTTATTATTAACAGATATAATAAAAGGGGGAATGATAATAGATGCTTGCTATTAGCTCCTAATAGAGTTTTCGTAATATCTCTAGTTCGACATCGTCTTCCTACAATTCTTACCGGAATCTCCATATCGTTCTGCTTCAGATTTGCAATATTCGACAAATCCTAATCGGTACATTATTTCGTTTCAGGGGCCCAGAGTCCTAATCCGGCACCTGTTTCCTTGTGGGTATAATATTTAGTAGAAGGATAATTGCTGTCGTAAACAGTATAGTCTAAATACTCAGATTAGTCTTTGGTAATCATTACTTTATGACACCCTACACCTTTTGGCGTATACCCTGCCTCGGTATTAATCACCGCAGATTATAATTTAATTATTTTTACAAATGGGACGTTTTCAGCAGTTTTTCAATATGTGAAACATCTGACTCGGGGTTTCTGCAGGAAAATTCAACCGTTTGCATCATATTCTAAATTTATTTTGAGATAAAGTTCCCTCGCGATGCGAATAGTAAAACGCTGTAGCATTATGTTATTTTACATTATACATATTATATCATATTATATATATCATATATATATTACATATTATTATATCATATATATATTAATACTTTTATTAAAAGTATTAAAAGTGTTAATTGCGTATGCACGAGATGATAGTAAAAACGAAGAATAAACATATTCTGGCAAAACGCAATATACTAAGCTTGAAAAGCAGTAATATCTTGAAGAATTACGAGGGAAACGTTCTTGTCTGACAACTGCAAAAGAGTATCGACGAAGTAAATTGACGATATGTCTATGTTTTGTTAATAACAATACTGAAATTGCTAAAGTGAGTCCATCATTCTCATAATTGAATTTTCTGGCAGCTGTTTATATTCGTGTACAATGTAACGGCGTATATACGGTATCCGTTTACTCTCATATCGCTTGTTTTTCTAATTTTTCTTTATTTTTCTCCAGCATCCTGCATTCGTCTTATTGAGATAAATGTCATGTTGGTATGATCACTAGTTCCCACATCCAGCGTTGGTGCAAGTGCTTGACATTCTCTTCCGTTTTTCCACGTCCGTCACGTCTTCTTTATCTGAGTATCCCGTGTGTTGTAAATGGCTGTACAAGGTGGTGAAATACACAGCATATAAAACTAATCTGTATGAATCAATTGAATATCAAAACCCAAACCAATGTAATAACAGCTTTAAACAGCATCTGAAAAACGATAACGTCGAAGAAAGCAACTTGCGATTAAAAGAGTCGTATGTCGAAAAATGCATTGGTTTATTATAAATTAATATAAAAAGATTACTCTGAACATTTTTCAATGATTTTCTACGCAATAATAGAATAATTCTATATAATAATTTTCTCCGTTTTCGTTTGTAACATTTACATTTTTTTTTCATTTCTACAGTTCAAAAATCTCGCTTTACATTCCATTCGGAATTTTTTCTCAAAAGACGATATAAATATTTTCTCCCACGTACTTAACAAAGGAAGGTTAGAGGTGTTCGTAAACGTTTGCAACATTTCTCAAATTTTTTAACAGCTTTCCTGGGAAACATATTATATGACAGTTAACTAATTTTAACAAATATGCATTATGTACTTGTATGTGCAAATGAAATAATGTACATGCACTTAATTTAAAGAAATGGTCAAAAGTGTTGAGGTTATTCGATGTGTAATCAGAGAAAACTAGTGGATAAATTGAAAGGCAGAAAATATATTTAAATATAAGTGTAATTATAAATAAGAATACAATTTGAGCTGGTCCAGATTCGCACGCTAGCTGTGTTACAAAATAACTGAAAACCCAAAAGCCAACGTCGCCTGTCTACTGTTTATGGTCTGACTTCGTCGCAGTCTTTTGTCTACGCGCTGTCGATGGCTTCAGTGCTTGAGAAACTAAAAAGACCAGATGTAGAGTTTTCTTATAAGTGGTGACCGCTTCAACACCCTCCCTAAAACTCTACATCTCCACAAACAATTATCTCAAATTTACAAATTATCTCTTAATATTTTTCTAACTCTTGTCGTAAATATCTGAAAATCAATTTGTCGATGCCTCCACAAGTACATTTGCCAGACGCCTTTCTCTTTTTCATTCAAATTAATTTATTACAAAAAGAATTCTGGAAGACTAAACAGATCGTGTAGAGTTTTTCCTTTTTTTTTTTTTTTTTTTTTTTTTTAGAAGTGATAACCACTTCGACACCCTCCCTAAAAACTCTACATGCCTACAAACAATTACCTCTTAATATCCTTTTTATTTTTCAAACCTAACTTTTGTCTTAAATATTCAAATCTTGGTTTTGGCAACGCCTTTGTACATATATCTGCCAGTTGCTCTTCGCTTGTTACATACGTTACATCAATTTCGCCTCTATTGTATAAATCTCGCAAGAAATGATATCTTACGTCAATATGCTTACTTCTTTGATGGAATTCTGGATTCTTAATTAATTTGACGGCACTAGTATTTTCTACATAGCATATACTTAAGGATCTCTATTTTACATTCAAGAAATATTTTCTTTAGCCACATAATTTCTTTCGCTCTTGAGGCTGCACTGACATACTCAGCTTCGGTCGTAGATAGAGCAGTAGAGATACATTGTTGTCGCTTACATTGCCATGTGATGGCCGCATTCGCATACTTACATACAACGCCTGATGTCGACTTTCTTGTTTCTTTGTTGCCTGCATAGTCAGCATCGCTAAAGGTTTCGAGACTGCCTGCTTTTGTATATAAGAGTCCCATGTCCGCGGTCCCTTTTATGTTGCGCAAAATTCGTTTGACTAATTTCCACTGATACTGGTTTGGATTCTCTAAATGTCTCGCCGCTATATTTATTGCAAAACTAATATCTGGCCTACTTACGGTTTGTAAAAACATTAAGTTCCCTACGGCTTCTCTGTATGGTGCGTTACAATCATTATTGCCACTATAAACACTGTTTGCCTCATTCATATTAAATTTTTCTAATATTTTTTCGATATATCTACTCTGATGAATGAATATTGAACCATCTTTTAATCTTTTAATTTCAAGTCCAAGAAAACTCTTGACTTCTTTGGAACTCGTAATTTTGATTTCTTTATTTAAATCATCGAAAAATTTATCAATTAGAGATTCGTCTGAAGCTGCTACCAGTCCATCGTCTACGTATATGGTCATCAACATTAATTTGTTGTCTTCGCTATAAATATAAAAACAAGGATCTGCGTTACTCTGATAAAATTTTAAGTTTGAAATATATTTTGTGAAACGTTCCGTTCAACTTCTTGGAGACTGCTTTAAGCCATATAGGCTTTTTAGCAATTTACAAACGCGATTCGTACCATCATCATAACCTTTAGGTTGTTTCATATAAATATCTTCTTTCAGACCTCCATATAAAAATGCGGTTTTAATGTCATACTGTCCGAGGTGTAAATTATTTTTGGCTGCAATACTGAGCATTAATCTAATTGTATCAAACCGAGCAACGGGACTATAGGTTTCCTTATAATCTACGCCTTCTTTTTGTGAACACCCTTTTATTACAAGTCGCGCTTTTTATCGTTCCGAATTGTCCGGATTTAGCTTTACCGTTAAAACCCACCTATTACTAAGTACCTTCTGATCTTTAGGTTTTTCTACAAGAATCCACGTCTTATTTTCATGGTGCGATTTCATTTCATCGTTCATAGCCGTTTCCCATAACTCTTTCTTTTCGGAACTCATCGCTTCGTTAAAATCCACCGGTAATTTTTCCGCTACGTACGTTACTGGGCTACCATAAAAATCGGTTCGTTTGATCTTAGCTCTATCTCTCAATTGTCTCACATTGTCGCTATTTCCAGGAGGTTGTTCTTCGTGTTCACTCTGTGCACTTTCATACGTACATGCTCTATCGCTCTGCGCACACATATCTTCGCGCTCGACAATTTTCGGTAAACTTAAATTAATAAATTTCGCACTTTCTAGTTCGGGCTTAAATATTACGTCACGGCTTAATATTACATTTCTTACTGTTGGCGCATACACTCGACACCCTCGTGCGTCATCTAGATAGCCTACCAAATATCCTTTGTTCGCCTTTTTGTCAAGTTTTGTCTTCTCCGCAGGTATGTGTGCAAAGCACTCAGTACCGAAAACCCTAAACTTTTCTAAATTTGGCGGTTTCCCGTACCACAGTTCATACGGTGTTTTCTTGTCTTGTATCGTCGGCCCGGTCTTATTTATGACATGTACTGCTGTGTTCATGGCTTCGGCCCATAAAAACAGCGGTAGATTTGGTTTCGAATATAGCATCGATCGGCCTGCCTCTACTATTGTTCTATTTTCCCATTCTGCGACACCATTCTGTTCAGGAGTGTATGGGACGTTAATTGTGTGCCTAATTCCCTGACTTCTTAAAAATTCTTTAACTTCTTTATTTTTGAATTCTTTCCCTCCATCACTATGAATTTCTTTAATCTTATCGTTGAATTGATTGTCAACTTCTAGGCAAAAAGTTTTTAATTTTTCGATTACTTCTGACTTATGTCGCAACAAGTAAATCTTTGTGAATTTTGAAAAATCATCATTAAATGTAAGAAAATACAATTTCTTGCCTAATGACTCGACTTGTATAGGTCCACATACATCCGTATAAATAATTTCGCGAGGTTTATTCGCACGATTGATTTTCTCATGAAAACTCGATCTATGCTGTTTCCCGTACGCTCAACCTTCACAGAAAAAGCTACTATCCTCCACGACTTTCATATTCGAATTCTTTAAAAACTCTTTAACATGTCTGTTGTTTTGAGGACATAGCCGTTCGTGCCATAACTGCAATGTGTCCGCGTTTGACTCTGCTCTATTGCTAAAATTACAAACTGACGGTATGATAACTCGCATAACTATTTTATACAAATTTCCGATAACAGAACCTTTTGCTATTATTTTCTGGTTTTGTAAAAACATACAATTGGTCCCTTCCTTTAAAACACAGAAATCTATGCCCCTTCTCGCAACAGATCTAATGGAAAATAGGTTTCTTTTCATACCTGGTACGTACAGAACATCGTTCATTGTACATGTTACCCATTTGCCGTCCACAAAAGTCTCTACTTTGATTGTTCCTTTGCCGCACGCATTCATGAACGTAAGCCGATCTCTATCTTCACCGTGTTATCGAATTCTTCGAAGACGTTGAACCATTCCCGTCGTCCTGTCATGTGATCCGTAGCTCCTGAGTCGATTATCCAAACATCAGGGTTTGCCGCTTGTATGATTTTGATTTCTAGGTTCCTGGTTGTTTCTACTGTTGCTTCTTTTATTATTTTTAAAACAATTTTTACTGGTGTGGCCTTTCCTTTTGCATATAAAAAATCTAAAGCAATCCTTCTTTAGATGGCCAACTTTTCCACAATTGAAGCAGCTTGGTCCTTGTTTCTCGTATTCACATTTGCTTGACTGTTTCTGCTGTTCCCTTTTATAATTGTTACTCTTTGTTACCAGCGCCACCGATGTTTCCTGGTCGTCTTTCTTCCATCTGGTTTCTTCTGTCATCAGCCTGGTACTAAGCCTGTCTAGGGTATTCTTTCCTTCTTCCACCGAATCCCACGCACTGTGAAAATGGTCAAATTTGTTTGGTAACACCGATAAAATGCGTGTTATCAGCATTTTCTCGCCAATTTCACTCCCAAGGGCTTTCATCTTCGCCGCTATCACTTCCAACTTTGACAGGTTGTAGGCGACATTTTCAGATTCTTTCCATTTAAAATCGAAGAACTGCTTCTGGACCATATTTAGATTCTCATCTGACTTCATGTCATATACTGTATTCAACTTTTTCCACATTTCATGTGCTGTTGTGCAACATAAAGGAAGATCCAACGGTTTCTTTCCTACTGAAGTCACGATTAATTTTCTCGCTAACCGATCTGCTTTCAAAAATCTTTCACGAGCGATTTCTTTCTCCGCGCTGTTACCTGGATGACACAGATTCCCTTCACACACGTTGATCAGGTCGTCATCTTCCTCCAAAAGTGTACGCATAACAAAACGCCACTGGAGCCAGTTTTCTTCGCCGCGTAACATCTCGATCTTCGCATTTGCTGATTCCATTTTAGCACTATCCCTTACTTTACTAAGCACAACACTTTTACAATTTATTCACTTTACGTTGCTGCCTTGCAATTTACAGCTCTGGGCCCATAACTTGTTGAGGTTATTCGATGTGTAATCAGAGAAATCTAGTGGATAAATTGTAAGGCAGAAAATATATTTAAATATAAGTGTAATTATAAATAAGAATACAATTTGAGCTGGTCCAGATCCGCACCCTAGCTGTGTTACCCAATAACTGAAAACCCCGAAGGCAACGTCGCCTGTCTACTGTTTATGGTCTGACTTCGTCGCAGTCTTTTGTCTACGCGCTGTCGATGGCTTCAGTGCTTGAGAAACTAAAAAGACCAGATGTAGAGTTTTCTTATAAGTGGTGACCACTTCAACAAAAAGTTATGAAATTTTGTCTCAATACACCCTTTACTTTCTTTACTAAACTACGCAGTTATTGTGTATGTCAAAAGATGGCACAAAGTACAAAATTCCAATCACTTGATCTCAGCGTTTAACTATGGTCGGTTGACTCCTATTACTATTTATTAAAATTGATTTCCTCAAAATCTAATATAATTTATCGAAATATAATTTTCCTAATCAAAATAATATATATGTCGGAGATGAAAGGACATCGGAGGCTTCCCTTTGGAACTTCGGGAAAATCCCTTAACACCGTAATCTAGATTTTATTATAGGCGTAATTAAACAATTGCCGTCATTCGATCCGATTGTATTTGTTCGGGATTTGTGATAATGAGCTTGGGATCGAGGCGACAACCGCCGAACGTAACCGCGGTCACAGGTTTGTCTAACAAAGGTACGGAATAATTCTATAGCTCTCCTTAAAAGAAATATTTGTGACGGCACGCGACAGTAAACATTCCAACGGTTTGTGTCCCGTGGCTCGTCACACGCAGACCCTATTCTTCGAGTAAGATGATTGCCAGATGTCGATGCGTCTTCGCAGTACATGTTAGGCTAGCCTGAGGGCCTGATACAAATCTTAAGATTTAGTTGGCTAAAGTCCTTCAGACAGACAAACAATCTTTGTCCCAGCTACGGGAAGATAGGAGAGAACTATTTTTCAACGAACGGCGTCTCCCACTAGCAACTTTCCCTCGAGGGCGGCTAGCATCGTTTTCTAACCACCGATATGGAGATTGACCAATTAGCAGCAACGCCAATTTCCCTCACCTACTAAACGAAGGCTATCCTCGACGAATCCAAGGATCTCTTAGACACACCCCATCATAGTTTTCCTCTGCAGCATCATCGCGACGGAAAGTCATTCTCTCGTGAGGCAGTATTAGCGAATAACTTAGTGTCTGTACGCTCGGTGGATATTCTACGTTTCAACAAAGAGTCCGACTTAGATTTTGCGAGCATATTCATCTATCATCCCGTTGACCGCGGATTCGTTATTGAACCTAGGATCATTGTCATTAGTTTCTCGAGTACCTAATTACCACGGTTACTTGTCCAATTCTATAATTATCGTATTTGCACTAGTCAATGTCATGCCCCTAACCCTAATTCTAATGTAAACCCGACATACATATATAACTTGTAATATATAATTTTTTATATTACATTTTTTATATTACATACAAGGAAATGACGGTTAGTTTTCTTCAAAATTGACGAAATCACCGCGATTTGCGAGCTCTTAGGCTTGTTCCGACGGTGAAACGTGCGTGCATTACATTCTGCACGTATAATGGAGTGAAACGTGCACTTAAACGTCGAAATATACCAAACGGGAAGGAAATAACACTTCAAAATCGACGAAATCATCGCGATTTGCGAGCTTTGGGCTTGTGTCTACGGTGAATCGTGCGCGCATTACATTTGGCGAGTAAAATGGAGTCAAGAGAGCGCTTGAGCGTCGAAATATCTCAAACGGGATAGAAATTACGGTTAATTTTCGGCAAAATCGACGAAATCATCGCTAGTTTCGAGCTGTTGAACTTGTTTCGACGGTGAAGGAGGCGTGCATTACATTCGGCGCGAAAAATAGAATGAAAAGATCGCTTAAACGTAGAAATATCTCAAACAGGAAGGAAATAACTGTTAGTTTTCGACAATATCGACGTTATCATCGCGATTTGCGAGCTCTTTGTCTGGTTTCGAAGGTGAAACGGGCGTGCATTACATTCGTCGCGTAAAATGAAGTGAATGGAGTGCTTAAGCGTCGAAAGATGTGAAATCGTAAGGATGTAACGCTTAATTTTCGTCAAAATCGACGAAATCATCGCGATACCAGCTGTTGTGCTTGTGTCGACAGTGAAACGTGCGTGCATTACATTCGGCGTGTAAAACGGACTGAAAAGAGCGCTTAAACGTTGAAATATCTCAAACGCGAAGGAAATGACGGTTAATTTTCGACAAAATCGACGAAATCCAGCTCTATTTGCGAGCTGTTGGTCTTGTTACAACGGTGAAACTGGAGTGCATTGCATACCGCGCGTAAGTGGAGCGAATAGAGCGCATAAACATAGAATTTGCTCAAACGGGAAGGAAATAACGGTTAGTTTTCGACAATATCGACTCGTGGGCTGGTTTCGAAGATGAAACGGGCGTGCATTTCATTCGGAAACTAAAATGGAGTGAGAGGAGAGCTTATTCGTTGAAATATCTCAAACGGGAGGGAAATGACGGTTAATTTTCGACAATATCGACGAAATCATTGCGATTTGCGAGCTGTTGGGCTAGTGTCGAAGGAGAAGCGAGAGTGCATTACATTCGGCGCGTAAAATGGAAGAAAAGGCGCTCATAAAAGTCGAAATGTCTCAAACGGGATGGAAACAACGCATAGTTCTCTTCAAAATAGACGAAATCATCTCTACTTGCGAGCTGTTGGGCTTGTGACGAAAGTGAAACGAGAGTGCATTAAATTCAGCCCTCACAATGTAGTGAAAAGAGCTCTTAAACGTCGAAATATGACAAACGCGAAGGAAATGACACTTAGTTTTCGTGAAAATCGACGAAATCATCGAGATTTGCTAGCTGTTGGGCTTCTTTCTACGCTGAAACGGTCGGGCATTTCATTAGCAGCGTAAAATGGAGTGAGAGGACGGCTCATTCGTTGAAAAATCTCAAACGGGAGGGAAATGACGGTTAATTTTCGACAATATCAACGAGATCATTGCGATTTGCGAGCTGTTGGGCTTGTGTCGACAGTGAAACTGGGGTGCATTGCATTCCGCGCGTTAGTGGAATGAATTGTGCTCTTAAACGTCGAAATATGACAAACGCGAAGGAAATGACACTTAGTTTTCGTCAAAATCGACGAAATCATTGCGATTTGCGAGCTGTTGGGCTAGTGTCGACGGAGAAGCGAGAGTGCATTACATTCGGCGCGTAAAATGGAAGAAAAGGCGCTCATAAAAGTCGAAATATCTCAAACGGGATGGAAACAACGCATAGTTCTCTTCAAAATAGACGAAATCATCTCTACTTGCGAGATGTTGGGCTTGTGACGAAAGTGAAACGAGAGTGCATTAAATTCAGCGCTCACAATGTAGTGAAAAGAGCTCTTAAACGTCGAAATATGACAAACGCGAAGGAAATGACACTTAATTTTCGTCGAAATCGACGAAATCATCGAGATTTGCTAGCTGTTGGGCTTCTTTCTACGCTGAAACGGTCGGGCATTTCATTAGCAGCGTAAAATGGAGTGAGAGGACTGCTCATTCGTTGAAAAATCTCAAACGGGAGGGAAATGATGGTTAATTTTCGACAATATCAACGAGATCATTGCGATTTGCGAGCTGTTGGCTTGTGTCGACAGTGAAACTGGGGTGCATTGCATTCCGCGCGTTAGTGGAATGAATTGAGCTCTTAAACGTCGAAATATGACAAACGCGAAGGAAATGACACTTAGTTTTCGTCAAAATCGACGAAATCATCGCGATTTGCGAACTGTTGGGCTTGTTTCGACGGTGAAAGTGTCGTGCATTTCATCGGCGCGTGAAATGGAGCGTAGTGGGCGGATAAACGTCGAAATATCACAAACGGGGAAGAAATAACGCTTCGATTTCTTCAAAATCGACGAAATCATTGCTACTTGCGAGCTGTTGGGCTTGTTATAACGGTGACACTGGAGTGCATTGCATTCGGCGCGTAAAATGGAATGAAAAGAGCGCTGAAACATCGAAATGTCTCAAACGGCAAGGAAACAATGCTTAGTTTTCGTCGGAATAAACGAAATAACGCGATTTGCGAGCTGTTGGGCTTGTGTCGATGGTGAAACGGGCGGGCTTTACATTTGGTGCGTTAAATGGAGTGAAACGAGCGCATAAACGTTGAAATATCTCAAACGCGAAGAAAATGACGGGTAGTTTTCTTCAAAATCGACGAATTCATCGTGATTTGCTAGCTGTTGGACTTGTGTCGACGGTGAAACCTGCATGCATTAAATTCGGCGCGTGAAGTGGAGTGAAAAGAGTTCTTAAACGTCGAAATATCTCAAACGGAAAAGAAATGACGGTGAGTTTCCGTCATAATCGATGAAATAATCGCGATTTGCGAACAGTTAGGCTTGTTTTGACGGTAAAAGTGTCTTGCATTTCATTCGGAGCGTAAAATGGAGCGAGAGTAAATATCATCTCGGCTGTGTAAAACAATGGCTAATTCACGCGAAGAGTTGTTACGCGCCAAAAATTCTAACCCTAACCCGACATCAGAAGTGGGATCAGAACCGCTTATAGTGATACAAGAGCAGATGGCCCTTATGCACGAGTTAATTTAGACGATAGCGCTAAAACCGAGGGAGCAGGAACCGAGTGTAAAACCCGAAAAATTTTCGCTACCGCGTTTTAACCCCGAAATCGCGGGTGCCGACCCAGCTGCGTGGTGCGCGACTGTTAGTGTAATTATGGAAAAAAGACCTCTACAAGACGACGAGATATATCTCACTATAAGTCGTGCTCTAGAGGGTACAGCAGCACAGTGGCTTATCCATGTTCCGGTCAGTGGTTTTACTTGGATAAAATTTACGGGACATTTTCTTGCGCGTTATGGTGGCACGGAGACGGCAACCTCAGCGCTAATGAGGATGTTCAATGAACCACCACTGAAGGGCGAAACCACGGCGGCTTTTGGTAATCGTCTTCACTCCACTGTCTTTTGTCCACTGTCTGCATTAATGGTCTCACATTGGAGATAATTTTTCATGTCCTTGCTGATGATTACTTAAAATACGATATCATGATTGGTCGCGAGAATTTAAGCCAACGATTCGACGTAAATATCACGCAGAATAACCTCGTTATTTGTAAAACAAAGATAATTAACACCTGTGGTAAAGTTGCGGAAGATGCGGTCAACATTAACGAGATCAACACTGATGTAGTTGGTAACAATAAAGATCGATTAATCTCTGTTCTCGAAAAATTTAAAGAATCATTCTTTACGGGTTTCCCGCGTAATCGCGTAAGTAGGGGCCAGTTAGAAATACGGCTGATTGATCCCAACGTCGTCGCGCAAAGAAGCCCTTACAGGCTTAGCGAGGAAGAGCGAAGAATAGTACGTGAGAGAATAGCCGAATTAATTAATTTAATTAATTAATGCACCAGCCGTTTTCCAGAGAGCCATTTTCAAAGCCTTAGGCGACCTCGTGAACACCTGATATTCGTAATTTTGTCTCTAATACGTTTTTGTTTGATCGATTGTACACGTATAATATTTCTTAAGTCATCTACAATTAGTAGATTCAATTTCAATGTCTTTTTCTTTTAAATAGGTTTAAAGGCGCAATAAATTACAATTAAAATGGATACAATGATTCCTACAATCAACTTCCGATATTTCATGGAACATGATGCAGAATCTACAGAAGATGAAGAATTACTGCCTGTTCCTTCAACATTGTCAGATGATTCAAATCCGTCGGTTCATTCAATATCGGCGGTTGAGTTAGCCGTACCTTCAACATCCATGGTACTTCCTGAAATTATGGTTGATATACCATCCCCTGTACCTTCAGCAAGGGTGATTGATTTAACATCACCGATACCGTCGATGTCGACAATGCCACCGATATTCTCGATAGAAATGCCGCCGGTTCCATCCACATCGCGTGACGTTCAAGAATATTATGATGATTTTCGTTTTGAAGCAGCAAGGCGTTCAAGTTTTCGAAATTGGCCTGTGTCTTTCATTGACCCTGTCAGTCTTGCAGCTGCAGAATTCTATTATACTAGAAACTTTGATGTCGTTAGATGCTTTGAATGTCAATTGGTGGCAAGTCAGTGGTCAGTGGTTGATATTCCCATGCAAATTCATGAGATGCGTTCTCCAGAGTGCAGATTTATCCGCAATGAACATTGTAATAATGTACCAATCGGAGCAGATCCTGCTAAAGTTCGACGGACAAAACGAAAAAATAGAAATATATCTTGTCCTTATGGTTTACAATATCAGAAGGCATTTGATTTTAATGACCATCGATTTTTAAGATATTCTAGAAACCCGACGGCATATGAACTTAGCCGTTTGGGACTAAAAAGAGTTAAGAAGCTACGAATCCAGATTAAATTCGTTCACAACATGGCCTACATATATGACACAGACAATTGAAGAATTAGCCCATGCAGGCTTCTACTAGACCGGAATAAATGATTGCACTACATGTTACCATTGTGGAATTGGTATAGGAAGTTGGAGAGCAGAAGATGATCCATGGGAACAGCACGCAATTTCGTCTCCCAGCTGTTGTTATTTATTAACAGTACGAGGCTGGGAATATGTTAATAAAGTAACAGGCCAGGAGTTATATGAAACTGCTGAAGGTGCAAGTATAAAAACTTATACCCTGAACAATATATATAACATTGTGTATAATGAATAATTGCAATACATACTTATGTACAGTATATTTATTTCAGGCAGCAATACAAATTGCAAATGGGAATCCTGAGAGATCCACTAGTGAAAATGATACTAATGAAATGACTCTCGTTGGGAAAATTGGTAAGTGATAAAAATGAAAACACATATTCGTTAATTTGTATGAAAGCCGTATACATATAATAAATTCCATTATATATTACATTTAAATACACTGATTACTATTTTAGCTGCTCTGGAGCAAGAAAATCGACAACCAGTCGCCGAACGTAACCGCGGTCACGGGTTTGTATAACAAAGGTATTGCATAATTCTATAGCTGTCCTTAAAAGAAATATTTGTGACGGCACGCGACAGTAAACATTCCAACGGTTTCTGTCCCGTGGCTCGCCACACGCAGACCCTATTCTTCGAGTAAGATGATTGCCAGATGTCGATGCGTCTTCGCAGTACATGTTAGGCTAGCCTGAGGGCCTGATATAAATCTTAAGATTTAGTTGGCTAAAGTCGTTCAGACGGACAAACAGTCTTTGTTCCAGCTACGGGAAGTTAGGAGAGACCTATTTTTCAACGAACGGCGTCTCCCACTAGCAACTTTCCCTCGAGGGCGGCTAGCATCTTTTACTAACCACCGATATGGAGATTGACCAATTAGCAGCAACGCCAATTTCCCTCACCTACTAAACGAAGGCTATCCTCGACGAATCCAAGGATCTCTTAGACACACCCCATCATAGTTTTCCTCTGCAGCATCATCGCGACGGAAAGTCATTCTCTCGTGAGGCAGTATTAGCGAATAACTTAGTGTCTGTACGCTCGGTGGATATTCTACGTTTCAACAAAGAGTCCGACTTAGATTTTGCGAGCATATTCATCAATCATCCCGTTGACCGCGGATTCGTTATTGAACCTAGGATCATTGTCATTAGTTTCTCGAGTACCTAATTACCACGGTTACTTGTCCAATTCTATAATTATCGTATTTGCACTAGTCAATGTCATACATATATAACTTGTAATGTATAATTTTTTAATTAAAATGTTAACCATTCCTAGTCACCTGGTTTGTTAACAGGTTTATTTAGTTATTTTATTTATCCATTTATTTCTTGTATTTGTTAATAAAATATAACATGTATTCTTGCCCTTTTCTCCCAATTATTTCCTCTTCGCCATGATGTCGTATGTTGTTATTTTTATTTTGGATCCATCAGATGATTTCGCAATTAATTCAGTTTATTAATTAGTTTTATTCAATTATTTTATAAATTTCTCCTTTTTCTTGTTGGTTGATTAAAATATATCTTCCTATTGTTCCATTTATTCTCTTTTACTATTATGTGGTACATAATTATTTTAATTTCTGGATGTTACCTGCTTATTCGATTTACTAGTTGGTTTTATTTAATAATTTGTTTTGCATTTGCATATCCCATGTTCGCTAATTAATTGTAGTATATTTTCCTGTCGTCGGATATAATTGTTCTGGTTCCAGGTTGATTGTTAGTTGGTATAGGTTATGCTATACTCTTTATATTTACTACTTCGTTAGAATATCTATTTCTATTTTATTATTTGTTATTTACCCTCATATGCTAATTCTATATATATAATTACGTTTAATTAATCTTTTATTAAAGTATTTCCATTTTCGTTGTACCGTGCGTTTGTTTCGGGTGTTCGAATTGTCACTCGCGTTGTTTGTATATTGTGACTTTCTGCTTTTCGTTACCGTACGTGCGGAGCGCGGGGCGTGACAATAGCATTTTACGTTGTAACGGGCTTGTTCCGAATTTCAAAAAGGAGTGTACAGCATTCGGCGTGCAAAATGGAATAGCATTACATTTCGCGCGTAAATAGTGTGAAAAGAGCGCTTAAACGTCGAAATATATCAAACGGGGAGGAAATAACTCTTAGTTTTCGCCAAAATCGACGAAATCATCGCGATTTGCGAGCTGTTGCGCTTGTATCAAAGGTGAAAGATGCGTGCATTACCTTCCGCACGTAAAATGGAGTGAAAAGAGCGCTGGAACTTCGAAATATCTCAAACGGGATGGAAATGACACATAGTTTTCGACAATATCGACGTTATCATCGTGATTTGCGAGCTCTTGGGCTGGTTTCGAAGGTGAAACGGGCGTGCATTTCTCTCAGCATGTGAATTCGGGTGAACAGAGCGCATAAACGTCGATATATCTCCAACGGTAAGGAAATGACGCAAAGTTTTCGTCAAAATCGAGGAAATCATCGAGATTAGCGACATGTTGAGCCTGCCTGGACGGTGAAACAGGCGTGCATTACATTCGTCGCGTAAAATGGAGTTAAAGGAGCTCATAAACGTCGAAATATCTGAAACGGGAAGGAAATCACCGTTAATTTTCGACAATTTCGACGAAATCATTCCGATTTGCGAGCTCTTGGGCTGGTTTCAACGGTGAAGCTGGAGTGCATTACATTTAGCGCGTAAATAGAGTCAAAAGAGCGCTTAAACGTTGAAAAATCTATAACGGGATGCAAACAACGCTCAGTTTTCTTCAAAATAGACGAAATCATCGCTGTTTGCGAGATGTTAGGATTGTGTCGACGGTGAAACGGGCGTGCATTAAATTCAGCGCGTACAATGTAGTGAAAAGAGCGCTTAAACCTTGTAATATCTTTAACGGGATGGAAATGACGCATAGTTTTCGTCAAAATCGACGAAATCATCGCTATTTGCGAGATGTTAGGATTGTGTCGACGGTGAAACGGGCGTGCATTAAATTCAGCGCGTACAATGTAGTGAAAAGAGCGCATAAACTTTGAAATTTCTCAAACTCGAAGGAAATGACGGGCAATTTTCGATACAATCGACGATGTCCGGCTCTATTTGCAAGCTTTTGGGCTCGTTCCGAAGATGAAACGGGCGTGCATTAAACTCTGCACTTAAAATGGAGTGATAAGGACGCTTAAACGTCGAAATATCTCAAGCGGGTAGGAAATGACTCCTAGTTTTCTGCAAAATCGACGAAATCATCGCGGTTTGCGAGCTGTTGAGCTCGTATCGACTGTGAAACCTGCCTGCACTACATTCGGTGCGTAATATGGAGCGAAACGATTGCTTAAACGTCGAAATATCTCAACCGGGAAGGAAACAAACGCTTAGTTGTCGTCGGAATAGACTAAATCATCGCTATTTGCCAGCTGTTGAGCTTGTGCCGACGGTGAAACATGCATGCCTTGAATTCGGCGCGTAAAACGGAGTGAGAAGATCGCTTAAACGTCGAAATATCTCAAACGGAAAGGAAACAAGGATTAGCTTTCGTGGGAATAAACGAAGTAATCGCGATTTCCGGGCTGTTGGGCTTGTTTCGACGCAGAAACGGTCGGGTATTACATTCGGCGCGTAAAATGGAGGGAAAGGAGCGCTTAAATGTCGAAATATCTGAAACGGGAAGAAAGTAACGCTTAATTTACGTCAAAATCGACGAAATACAGCTCCATTTGCGAGCTGTTGGGCTTGTTTCGACGCTGAAACGGGCGGGCATTACATTTCGTGCGTTAAATGGAGTGAAAAGGGAGCATAAACGTTGAAGTATCTCAAACATGTAGGAAATGACGGGCAGTTTTCTTCAAAATCGACGAATTCATCGTGATTTGCGAGCTGTTGAGCTTGTGTCGACGGTGAAACCTGCATGCATTACATTACGCGCGTAAAACGGAGTGAAAAGATCGCCTAAACGCCGAAATATTTCAAGCGGGAAGGAAATGACTCATAGTTTTCTGCAAAATCGACGAATTTAAACTGCTGTGCGATGGCAAATACCGACGGGACCGCGAACGGCGCACAACGAGTCCACCCAATAATCAGCATGGCCCCGCTGCAGCCCTCGGAGGTCACGGCGTGCTTCACGCTTCTGGAAATGCAATTCGAGGACATGGATCTTACGGACGACAAACGAAAGTTCGTGACCCTCGCCAGGTGCCTCGGCGGCCGGTATCTATTGCATATCGAGGACGTGAAGAGGAGGATACCAAGGCGGAACAATACCATAAGTAAAAAAACGAGATCATCGAGAGTTGGCTGATACACCCAGCACGATGTAACGCAGGCTGCTGACCTTCGAAGTGATGGGCGACCAAAAGCCGATCCAATTCCACCAACACCTAAGAAGACTAGCCGATCGAATCTACGAGACACATTTGTTAAGAAGACAGAAGGTCGCCGTCATCAAGACCGATCGAGCGGGAGGCGAACAGCGAGATCGCCCCCCACGGAATCGTCAGATTACAGGTTCTCCAGAATAGAGGCACAAATCGAGGCACTGCGCCTCGACCGGCGCCCCTACCAGCGTCCAAACACGAGACGGTACGGACCGCGCCCGAGAGATGTGTAACAGGACTCCGGTCATTGTTACTACCACGCGACGTTCCGAGCGCGCGCGAAGAAGTGCCGCCAACCTTGTACATGGAGGCAGAGAAACGAGACCGGCCGTCTGTAAACGCGACAAGTCACGACGGCCTAACATCCCGCCGCATATTCGTGAGGGACAGGAACTCAAAAACCTCCTTCCTAGTGGACACCGGCGCCGACGTATGTGTATTTCCGCGCAACAAAATACACGGGCCCGCGAACAAAGTTCAACAAAGTACGAATTGTTCGCGTCTAACGGGTCACGCATCGCGACCTACGACACCACTCTAGTGTCTCTCGACTTGGCATTGCGTCGAGCGATGAAATGGCGTTTCTGTATAGCGGACGTCGAAACACCCATCATCGTAGTGGATTTCCTCAGTCACTACGAATTATGGGTGGACGCGAGGAATAAACGCCTTATAGATTCTACTTCGAACCGGTCAACGAGAGGATACACGCCCGCGACGGCGTCGACCAAGACAATTATTGGAGAATCGACGTATCACCGACTCCTCTCTGAATTTCCGGAACTAACCCACCCACCGGCTTTCGGGCGAGAGAAAACTGTTCACGGTGTGGTACATCACATCGAAATCACACCAGGCCCGCCTGTCCACAGCAAACCCCGCCGACTCGCACGTGACCGTCTTAAACAGGTTAAGACGGAGTTCGAAGTCATGATTGAGCAAGGCGTGATGCAGCCATCGAGAAGCCCATGGGCATCATCCTTGCACGTCGTTTCAAAAAAGGACGGAGGGATTCGACCGTGCGGCGAATACCGGGCGTTGAACGCCCGCAGCATCCCGGACAGATATACACCGCCGCACATAGAGGATTTCGCACAGAACTTACATGGTAAGCGCATTTTCTCCAAAATCGACCACGTTCGCGCTTATCATCAAATTCCGATCGCGCCGGAAGACGTCGAGAAAACAGCCATAACGACACCGTTCGGTCTGTTCGAAGCGACCAACATGATGTTCGGGTTTCGGAACGCCGCGCAAACGTGTCAGAGATTCGTAGACGAAATCGTACGAGGCCTTGATTTCGTCTACGCATACATAGACGATTTCCTCGTAGCTTCCGAGAATGACGTGCAACACCGCGAATACTTGCGGGTCCTGTTTCAACGCCTCAACGACTACGGGGTCGTTATTAATACCGCGAAGTGCGAATTCGGCGTCCGCGAAATTCAATTCCTAGGTTATACTGTAACGGCCGAAGAAATAGAGCCGCTGGCTGAACGCGTGGACGCCATCGCAAAAGTGCCGCTACCCGCGACCGTTAAAGATCTTCGAAGATTCCTCGGTATTATTAACTGTTACAGACGTTTCATACCGAGGGCCGCGCACACTCTCCGACCACGCAACGATATATTGAAAGGCACAACGAAGCGCAACGCGTCTATTGAGTGGTCCGAGCACGCCGAAAAAAGCTTCCGCGAGTCGAAACGCGTCTTGGCCGACGCGACAATGTTAGCGCACCCGATCCCCGGCGCGCCCCTTAGCCTCGCGGTGGACGCATCCGACTACGCTATTGGTGCGGTATTTCAGCAGCGCGTCAACGATTGTTGGCAACCACTTTGCTTTATGACACAAATGCTATGCCCCGCGCAACGGAAATACAGCGCGTATGATCGGGAATTGCTGGAGATGTACTACGCGGTTAAACGTTTCCGACATGCCGTCGAAGGTAGAAAATTCACGATCACAATTATATCACAAACCCCTTATTTACGCGTCCAAGCAGAACCCCGGTAAGTGTTCGCCAAGAGAGTTCCGACATCTGGACTACGTCGGACAGTTTACGACTGATATCCGACATATAAAAGGGGTAGAGAACAACGTAGCCGATACTCTATCTCGCATCGAAGCGATCGGGAAACCTGTAGACCACCACAAGCTAGCTGCAGCGCAAGGGAAGCTGCATAGCGAGCTGCGCGAAATTATCAACACTGGATCGAGCGCGCTGCATTTGAAAAAGGTACGATTTCCCGATCACGACGTCGAGTTATATTGCGGTATTACAGCCGAGACCGTGCGACCGTACGTACCGGAACCGTTACGGCGCATCGTATTCCAATCACTACATGGAATTTCACATCCGGGGATGCGTGCCACGCGAAAATTGGCTTCGTCTGGCCGTCCATAAAGAAAGATCGCCGAACGTGGACACGACAATGCATACCGTGTCAGCGCAATAAAGTCACCAGACACGTATTCTCGCCTGCCGGAACGTTAGCAGGCCGGTTCGAGCATATACACTTAGTCATCATCGCCATGCAATATTCGCAAGGATAAGGGTATTCTCTAACGTATATCGATCGTTTTCCGCGTTGGCCCAATGCCATTCCTATCGCCGATATGGCTTCGGCCCTCCTTTCTACCTGGACATCTCGTTTCGGCGTACCTTTGAAAATTACTTCTGATCCAGGACGTCAATTCGAATCGCGTTTATTCGAGGAATTATGCCGGTTGCTCGGCGTCAAACATCTGCGTACAACGGCCTACCATCCAGCGTCTATCGGGATGGTAGAACGCCGACACAGACAACTAAAGGCGGCGATTAAATACCACGACACGTGCAACTGGGTCGGAATTCTGCCAATCGTCTTATTAGGTATCAGAACCGCGATAATGGAGGACCTAAACGCAACGCGGCCGAAATGATTTACGGCACCGGCATACGTCTGCCGTCGGAATTCTTTTTGCCAACTAGTCAACGGGCCAACTCGGAATACGCGAATCGGCTAAGAGAACGTATGGAGAGGGTGAGACCACACCCGGTTACGCGTCATGGCGAAAAGAAAACTTTCATTTTCAGAGAATTAGAGACGTCGCCATATGTATTCATGCGCCATGGCGCGATTGGAGGACCATTACATCCGCCGTAAGATGGACGTATAAAGTTATACAGAGAGGGGATGAGACATATACGGTAAAAATAAATAATCGCGACGTAACGGTTTCCGTAGATCGGTTGAAGCCCGCGTTCGTCATTCCCGAAGACATCGAGCAAGGAACCGCCGAGACTCGCAACGTGCTAATTTCGGTAGAGCAAACGAATGTTCGCGACGAAAGCGGTGTGGACCCCAATAACAAAACGACGAACGAAGAAAATACCAGGAATAGATACGTTACGCGGTCTGGGCGAACTGTCCGATTTCCCGATCGCCTTCAGGCAGGTTTCGGATAAGCGTTAGGAACCGGCGAACGTCCACACCGCTTTGTAATACTTATATATTCTTTTAATTATGTAGAGTTATCACTGGTAAGGGGTACTGTAGCGCCACGGATCACGGAGCTTTCCAACGGCTTCGTGAAACAAAGCGCTACGTCGTTAAAGCGCAACACGACGTGCTCAATCCGTCATCGACATCTTCGCGCTCCTTCCGCCGAATTTCTCGGAGGAGCATACTCGTGCCAGCCGCGGCGACACATCTAATGAATACACTCTAGTGGGGATGTCGATGGGCAACGAAGGGAAGAATCATTTCGATCTGAGAAAAAAACGGACATTTTACCGCGAGTCGCGAAGCGCGTAGGGTGAAAGAAAACGAGTCAGCTATCGGTTGTTACGTTCTTGTTTGATTGAATTAATTTTAAACCGTTGAATTCGCAAGATTTTTTTTTATTTATTTATTTTAATTTTTATTTGTTTTTTGTGTTGTTTTAATTTATTTTAATTCAATTTAGCTCGATTTATACGGTAGTTGCTGCCACCAGAAATAGTCTAAGGACTATTTCGATTGGAGAAATTTCTTTCGATTGTTTATTAATTGATTATTCGCTCGGTAGCGTTAATTAATATTCAGGCTACTGATAATTAGTTTCCACGTTTCTGCTAACCTGCTATGCGCAGGGATACTGGCACGGGAGAGGATTAAAGTTGTATGCAATGGATATTTGTCCTCGTTGAACGGATCGAATCGCTTAAGTAGCTATTCACATATATATATATATATATATTTTAATAATTGGTGATAGGTAGACTGGATTCAGTTCCCGGATGTGCCGAAATTGTCAGAGTAGAAGAAAATTTTACAAAATTGAGTTCTTACCTTGTAAAGTAGGTTGCGTCAGGGGCCATCACCTTGTAATGGTCGTTGGAGGTTTAATTATTCAACTCGGGTATAACCTTTTATCGAATTTCTACTTTATTTATTTATTTATTTATTTATTTTGATAAGCACTTACAAATATCTAACCGGATTAATATCGCAATTTTATTTTAACAACGAAAATGAGGAATTTAAGAATCTCTAACTCGCTCGCGACTCTCCCTCTTTTTCTTTATTTTATAATGAATGGCTAAAGACCGTCGAAACGCTAAGTGTTGATGAACGTTATGATGAGCTTGCGCCGTAAGAAATTACAATGGAATGAGAGTTGACAACAAAATAATAAGCCGAAACGTAACGTACAATTAGCGACAAAATACTGGAATGAGAATCTAACGTACAATTAGCGACAAAATACTGGAATGAGGATCTTGCTCTATGTTGCTACGCTTATTTATAATGCCATCCCCCACGGGGTGGTGGTCCACTGGGGGTATGCTTCCGTGGGAATCGGGACGTTGCAGTTTTGGGTTTCCTGAGATCGTACGTGAGAGAATGTGAATTCTGTAATCGTTGATGTCTCCTTTGCTTCGTTATCTTGTCTTTTAACTTCCAGATTCCCATCGGTCCTATTTTCTGCTGAGGTAGCGTCTAGGAGACTTGAAGGGGTCCATGCTGATCTAGTCTTTTCTCGAGAATTTTTATGTGAGTACTGTGCGAATAATTTTTGTTCTTTGGCGTGTGGAAGGGCCGGTGGCTGGAGTCTCATTATTATATCGACATTTGCTCGGGCAACACGCGTAGTCCGCTGTTCTCCCAAAACGAGGTCCTCCTCCTTCGAGTTATTTTACGTAAGTTTGGTTCGAGTGGATATTTGCATATTATGGTTGTTTTCGTGATTTTGATCTCTTTTCCTTTTTTTGTGTTGTTTCATTAGGCTTCGGTGATTGACGTTCGAACAATGTTTGTGGAGGCGTTTCTATCGGAGGTTCTCACGCAGATTTCCATGGTGCGTATTTTATCTTGTTTTTTTTTTGTCCGTTTAATTCGTCCTGTTTTGTTCGATTTAAGCGGTGTTGTGTCGTTTCAGCACAAGAGAAAGAGGAATTCCGAAGAACCCGTGGGCGACTCGGAAAGACCCCTCAAACGCATGCGGCGTTGTGATGAACCACAAGTATCAGGGTGGTCGGAGGATCTTTCCGACATCGATCCGGAGCCCGTGGATTTCCCGTCGGAATTGAATTTTGACAGTCTTGCAGATGGGAGTTTCTCCGATGTAGAGACCGTCGTGTTGGAGTGGGAACCCCCTCTGGTTGAAGCTATTGACACTGATCGTTGTGTGAAAGTTCGTTTTGCCGACGAAATTCCGGTAGAGGTTTTGGAGGCACATCTTCGTCACCATGCTTCTGGGAGAAAGGGAATTTCCCCTGTTGTGCGTTATTGGTGTATGTGTAAATTCAGCGAACTTTGCCCTGGAGCTCCTTGCTTCAATTTTGATTTAGTCTAACTGATTGTTTTGGATATATATATATATATATATATATATATATATATATATATATATATATATATATATATATATATATATATGTCGGAGATGAAAGGAAAGCCGAAGCCGTTCCTTGGAAATTTCGGGAACATCTTCTAGTAGTCTAGCCCGGATTTTATCATAGCTGTAATTGTTCGAGATTTGTGATATCAAGATTGGGTTCGAGGCGACAATTGGTCGCCGAACGTAGCCACGGTCACGGGATGGATGTTTTATCTAACGGAGGTCTGGAGTGGTTGTATGTGTTCTCCGAGAAATGTGGTTGTGGCGGCATGCGACCTCGAGAGCGGGCCTAGCCACGTGTGATGTTGCCTCGGAGGTGCCGATGCAATGGGACATACATTGTATTAGTAATCAAAACTCCAGGCAGAAACTGCCTAGCAACGGCGTTTGGAACTTTCTCGATGCTTCCAACGAGTGTGCCTAGCAACGGCGTTTGGAACCTTCTCGATGCTTCCAAACGGGTATAGAAAACAAAATGCAATCGTACAGGGAGAAAAATCTCCACGAGACTGGCATTCGTCTTATGACTGCTTTAGAGAGGGACACGTCGTGTTTCTGTGCTTAAGATCAGTCTACGCTTAGTAAGGAGTCATCCCGTTGATCGTGGATTCGTTTGAACTCAAATTATTGTTTATAACGATTATTAACTTATTGTTTGTAAACCATATTATTCATTGAACTTACTATCCGTTAAACGTATTATTCATTAGCTTTATTATCTGTTAGACTTACTAACCGTTCAACTTATTATCCACTAACTTTATTATTTGCTTAATTTATTATTCGTTCAATATATTTTTCGCTAACTTCATTATTTGTTAAGTTTATTATTCTCTAGACTTATTATTTGTTAATCTTTGTAATAGACTTATGTATACGTGAAAATATAATCTTAGTTGTGTTAAACAATGGATAACTCACGTGAAGAATTGCCACGCGCCCAAAATTCCAACCTCACCCCGACATCAGAAGTGGGATCAGTGCCGATTATGCCAATGCAAGAACGTGCGGCCATCGTGCGCGAGTTAAGTCAGACGCTGGCGCCGTAGTCAAGTGTGGAACCTAAGAACATCGTGCTACCACGTTTTAACCCCGCGATCGCGGGCGCCGATCCAGCCGCATGGTGCACGACTGTGGACCTGCTTATGAAGGGTAATCCTCTGCAAGACAGTGCACTAGTTTCTGTTTTAAATAGTGCTCTAGAGGGTCGTGCAGCGCATTGGCTCACGCAGGTAGTGACCGGCGAAGGGCTTACCTGGCCAACGTTTAGGAAACTTTTCGTTACACGTTTTGGTAGCAAAGATACGGCAACCTCGACGCTAATGAAGACGCTCAGGGAACCACCACAAGAGGACGAAAACATGGCTGCGTACGCCATCCGTCTCCGTTCCCTGCTGGAGACGAAGTGGCAAAATGCCACTACGGCTGAAGTAATCAACGCTACCGTTCTTTGTCACCTGAGCTCACGGGATCAGCGCATCGAAGAGATAGCAGCTATGAAAGATATCAAGACCAAGGACCAATTTTTAGACGAAATGAGAGCTACTGCTTTCGCGAAGAGGCCCGTATTTTCGACGAGCGACACCTCCACGGGCCCTGAAACCAAAAGACACAAGCCGTCGGCCCACCACGTGAAGTGCCTCTACTGTGGTAAACACGGACACAGAATAGCGGAGTGCCGCAGTAGGATACAGAAAGAGCAGCGAGGAAATACACAACGCCCGGAAGGAAGACGACCGGCAACATCGCCCCAGGTGGTTTGCTTCAAGTGTAAGGCGGAGGGCCATATCGCACCTGATTGTCCGCTACTGCAGCACAGAAAACCCGGCTCCAAGAACGAACGACGAGTCGACTCCTGCATGGTGGAGTCTCCAGCTGGTAGTTTAAGTCATCTGGGTGAGTCGTACCCATTTTGTTTCGATTCCGGAGCCGAATGCTCGTTGATTAAAAAATCTATATCTTCGAAATTTTCTGGCAAAACAAACGACTGATGTAGTAGTAATGCGAGGTATAGGAAATACTTGTGTTAACAGTACATTTCAGATCTTGTCCACTGTATGTATTAACGGTTTTACACTGGAGATGACTTTTCATGTCCTTGCCGATAGCTACTTAAAATACGATATCATGATTGGTCGTGAAATTTTGAGCCAAGGTTTTGACGTGAATATTACACGAAATAGCGTCGATATTTGCAAGACAAAAATGGTTAACGCCTGTAGCATAGTCGCGGAAGATGCGGTCAACATTAACGAGATCAACACTGATGTAGTTGGTAACGACAAAGATCGATTGATCTCTGTTCTCGAAAAATTCAAAGAGTCATTTATTACGGGTTTCCCGCGGACGCGTGTGAGTACGGGCCAGTTAGAAATTCGGTTGATTGACCCTAATGTCACCGTACAGAGAAGTCCTTACAGACTTAGCGGGGAAGAGCGGAGAATAGTGCGCGAACGGATAAGTGAACTGATTAGGGCAAAAATTGTAAAACCTAGTAATTCGCCGTTCGCGAGCCCCATGTTACTCGTGAAGAAGAAGGACGGATCGGACAGATTGCGCGTAGATTTCCGGGCGCTAAATAAAAACACGGTCGCGGATCGGTATCCCTTACCCCTTATTGCTGATCAAATCGTGAGATTGCAGAGTGCGATATACTTCATTAGCTTGGACATGGCCAGTGGATTCCATCAGATCCCTATTCACCCTAATTCCACTGAATATACAGCGTTCGTCACCCCCGACGGTCAGTACGAATACGTAACGATGCCGTTTGGGTTGAAAAATGCACCAGCCGTTTTCCAGAGAGCCATTTTCAAAGCCTTAGGCGACCTTGCTTATTCATACGTCGTAGTTTACTTGGATGACGTCTTAATTATCGCTGACTCGGTAGATCAAGCCCTAGAACGATTGAACATCGTATTAGATACCCTTGTAAAAGCCGGATTCTCTTTCAACTTTTCAAAATGTTCTTTTCTAACGACCTCGGTACTCTATTTGGGTTATGTAATTTGTAACGTAGAAGTTCGCCCCAACCCGGGTAAAATACACGCCTTAAGCTCTTTACCCGCACCGACGACCTTTACACAGCTTCGGCAGTTCATCGGTCTAGCTTCTTATTTTCGAAGTTTCGTTCCAAAATTCTCACAAGTAATGAAACCTTTGTATGCACTCACTTCCAGTAACAAGAACATAAATTGGACGGATAAACATGAAAAGATAAGGCAAAAAGTAATTTCTATTCTGACCGATGAATCGGTGCTAATGATATTTGATCCCAATTACCCAATAGAGCTACACACCGACGCTAGTTCAGAAGGCTACGGGGCTATCCTAATGCAAAAGGTCGAAGGTAAAAATAGAGTAGTAGAGTATTACAGCAAAAAGACTAGCCCAACGGAATCTAGATATCATTCCTATGAATTAGAAACGTTAGCAGTCGTAAACGCCGTCAAGCATTTTCGCCACTATCTACATAGGCGAGAATCCCTTGTTGTCACTGTTTGCAATTCCTTGAAGGTGGAATTCCATGACAGGATTTACAGGTGGTGGGCTTACCTACAAACTTTTACCTTTGACAATATGTATCGGGAAGGCAGACGAATGGCTCACGTCGATTTCTTTTCGCGGAACCCCGTAGACTCGGATCACCATACGATCGTCAAAATTGCCGAAAAAGAAATCAATCTGGCCGAAATCTCCGAAGATTGGCTCTTGGCGGAGCAACGTCGCGATCCTCAAATTACGGAAATCGTCGATAAGTTGCGGAACGACGAGCTTGCGGACGACGTCGCGAATACGTACGAATTACGATCCGGCACCCTGTACCGTAAGATACAAAGGAGAGGCAGAACTCTCTGCTTGCCCATTGTCCCAAGAGGCTTTAGGTGGTCCGTGATCAACCATGTGCACCAGTAAATCATGCACTTAGGATGGGATAAAACGCTCGAGAAACTGTACGAGTATTATTGGTTCGAGGGAATGGCGAAATATGTTCGTAAATTAGTTGAGAACTGTCATGCTTGTCGAGTTTCAAAGGCTAGTTCAGGCAAAACACAAGCTGAATTACATCCTATACCTAAGACCAGCATACCCTGGCATACAGTTCACGTGGACATAACGGACAAACTAAGCGGTAAAAGTGATTCGAAAGAATATGTCATTGTTTTGGTCGACGTCTTCATTAAATTCGTATATCTGCATCATACTCGTAAAATAGATTCCCTTAGTATCGTTAAAACACTTAAGTATACTATATTTTTATTCGGGAGTCCTCGCTGGATAATAGCGGACCAGGGAAGATCTTTTAAGGGCAAAGAATTTCAAGACTTTTGGCAAGATAGACACATTAAACTCCACTTAATGGTAACCGGTGCTAGTAGAGCTAATGGACAGGTAGAGCGTATTATGGGTACGCTAAAAAAAAATATGTTCAAAACAATAGAAACGACCGGGCAGTCTTGGCAAGACGCGATCGGGGAAACACAACTGGCTTTAAATTGTACACCCAACCGCGTGACTAAGTCGAGCCCATTGGAACTAATAATCGGTAAAACAGCGAGACCCCACAGCTTGCCCGTACCCGACAACATCAAAGAAAGAGAAGTAGATATCTCCCATGTAAGACAACAGGCGATACAGAACATGGAGACTTGCGCTAGCTATGATAATGACAGGTTCGACAAAACGAAAGCCAAGGTAGTTGGGTTTAACCTTGGTGACTTTGTGTTACGAAAAAATTAGGAAAGGAACCAAACGAAGTTGGACCCGAAATTCAGGGGTCCATTCGTGATAGCAGAGATTTTGGAAGGGGACCGATATACTTTAAAGACCTTAGACGGTAAACGGACATACAAGGACAGTCATGACAAACTAAGAAAAATGCCAAATAGTTGCGTTCCTGCTGAGTTGGACGTCTACGGCGATGACAGCGACGGTGATAATAACGATGCGAGTACACGGACCTCAGAGGATCATTAACACCACGTTGTGGCCGTGCATCCAGTGTGGTGCTCTGCGCCTTCGTAATATGTCCAGTGGGACACTCTGCGCCTTCGTAATATGTCCAGTGGGACACTCTGCGCCTTCGTAATACGTCCAGTGGGACACTCTGCGCCTTCGTAATACGTCCAGTGGGACACTCTGCGCCTTCGTAATACGTCCAGTGAGAAACTCTGCGCCTTCGTAATACGCCCAACGTGGTAACACGATCCAACAATCTGAGATTCACCCGTGTACGAAATCGAAAATGATCTGTCGTGTCGTTGCGGTCTGACTGGTGACTCACGGAATGCAACTAGCACTTCGAAATACAAACTATGACACTACCAATTTGAGTTCTCTTTCATTTCTTTGCTTGTTAAACCTTCGAACAAAATCTTGCTGTCGAACTGGACCCTTGACTTATTTGGAACATTTAACTGAATGGTAGATAATATCAGTTACAACGAGTCTAATGTTAAAAAAAAAACTCTGCATTTTAGCTACACACGAGGACGTGTGACAGTCAGAATGGCCGTGTCGAAGATGAAAGGAAAGCCGAAGCCGTTCCTTGGAAATTTTTGGAACATCTTCTAGTAGTCTAGCCTGGATGTTATCATAGCTGTAATTGTTCGAGATTTGTGATATCAAGATTGGGTTTGAGGCGACAATTGGTCGCCGAACGTAGCTACGGTCACGGGATGTACTCAGGCAGAAACTGCCTAACAACGGCGTTTGGAATTTTCTCGATGCTTCCAACGAGTCTGCCTAACAACGGCGTTTGGAACTTTCTCGATGCTTCCAACGAGTCTGCCTAACAAGGGCGTTTGGAACCTTCTCGATGCTTCCAAACGGGTATAGAAACACAAATGCAATTGTACAGCGAGAAAAATCTCGACGAGGCTGGCATTCGTCTTGTGACTGCTTTGGAGAGTGACACGTCGTGTTTCTGTGCTTAAGATCAGTTTGCGCTTAGTAAGGAGTCATCCCGTCGATCGTGGATTCGTTTGAACTCAGAATTATTGTTTATAACGATTATTGACTTATTGTTTGTAAATCATATTATTCATTGAACTTGCTATCCGTTAAACGTATTATTCATTAGCTTCATTATTTGTTAGACTTACTAACCATTCAACTTATTATCCACTATCTTTTTTATTTGTTTAACTTATTGTTCGTTAGATTTATTTTCCACTAACTTTATTATTTGTTAAGCTTATTATTCACTAGACTTATTGTTTGTTAATCTTTGTAGTAGACTTGTTTTCCCGTGATATCCATGTGAACCGTGTGCCAAGGTATGCTGGTCTTAGGTATAGGATGTAGTTCGGCTTGTGTTTTGCCTGAACTAGCCTTTGAAACTCGACAAGCATGACAGTTCTCAACGAATTTGCGAACGTATTTCGCCATTCCCTCGAACCAATAATACTCGTACAGTTTCTCGAGCGTTTTATCCCATCCTAAGTGCATAATTGACTGGTGCACATGGTTGATCACGGACCACCTAAAGCCTCTTGGGACAATGGGCAAGCAGAGAGTTCTGCCTCTCCTTTGTATCTTACGGTACAGGGTGCCGGATCGTAATTCGTACGTATTCGCGACGTCGTCCGCAAGCTCGTCGTTCCGCAACTTATCAACGATTTCGGTGATTTGGGGGTCGCGACGTTGCTCCGCCAAGAGCCAATCTTCGGAGATTTTGGCCAGATTTTGAACGGGAGATAGTTACGTTGCTATAGTTTAAGAATGGGTCTACAACGCGTAGACTATTTTCATTTTCTTCCCCTACGAGATCTGACGAGATAAAGAGATGAACAAGAAATTGCATATTATATTATTATTAACAGATGTAATACAATCATAGACAGAGAAAATGATTATGCACGCTTGCTCCCAGGTTATAACCGAATTTTCGCAGTATTGTTAGTTCGATGTCACCGTCCTAGAATTCTAATACATAATATTGGAATTCCAATATCGCACCGCATCAGGTTTGCCGCTTTATTCAGCTTTTATTCGTCACAATCCTTCGATTAACCTTTCTTTACTCCACTCAGCTCCAAGATAAGTGTTACTCTTTCTTTTATACTGATTCTATATCTTGAGGTTAACACGAACATGAAATAAGAGAAGGCGAGTAAATGGTATATACAAATGTGCTTGAATTACGAAGCTTTTCATTAACAATTAAAAAATTTGCCTTGAGATGTTTCAGCCACGTTATCCATATTAACAAATCCTTCCTGTATTTTGAACGTTAAGAGCGGCAATTTAATCGATTTAGCTTCCACTGACACAGCGTGGAATCACTTTCGACTAAAAGTACGACATCTGTCCTAAACACGCGAAAACCTATCTTGACGGGTGTGTCGCAGAAATTGTTCAGCAACGAAAAAGGATCAACCGCATTCCTCCAAATGGAACAACACCTTTCTGAATACAATAATTGATTTGTCTTGTAGACACTTATAAGAAATTATTAACGTATCTATGGGCTATTTAGAAAGTACAAATAGCTGACAGACGAAATACCTGAAGGCGTTCAAGAGCATGAAGAGTATAATGCGCTTCGAATTGCCGACATACCTCTAATTGCGGTGAATTGAATATTTCAGCCAAAATATGAACAACTGCATATACATTGGATTTGGACGGGACCGGAGTTGATATAGCGTAAACCGGCCGATGTACGCAGTATTTGGCAGCAAATATGCAGCATAATACACATCGAATTGTCGACATATCTGAAATAGAAGCGGAGATATGTTGATTTGAATATTTAAGACAGAATCTGTAAAGCAGTAACTACGCTAAATTTGACAGGGAATAGAGTCGATATAGCGTAAACCAGATGATGTGTGCTGTATTTAGTAGAAATTGTGGATTATAACGCGCATCGAATTATAGACATATCAGTAATAGTATCGGAAATACGTCAAAATGGATTTTGAAGCCTGCATATGCAGTACTGCAATAACATTGGATTTGACCTCGACCCGAGTTGACATAATGTAAACAGGAGCAGGACCGCTGTATTTGGCAGGAAATGTGGATTATAATCCGCATCGAATTGTCGACATACCACCAATAGCAGCGGAGATACGCTTAATTGAATACTAAAGCCTAAATGTGGAAAACTGAAAATACAAAGGATTTGGCAGTGACCGGGGTTGATATAGCAAAAACCGACTGATGCGCGCTGTATATGGCAGGAAATGTGTAGTAATACGCGCATTAAATTGTCGATATATCAGCAATTAAACCGAGATACATTCAAATGAATATTCAAGCCTGAATACGCCGAACTGTAATATCACTGTTATTTGACATCGAACAGAGTTGACATAGCGTAAACAGGAGCACGTGCGCTACATTTGGTAGTAAATGAGGAGTACAACTCTCATCGAATTGTCCACATACCACCAATAGCAGCGGAGATACGTTGAATTGAATACTTAATCCTTAATATGCAGAACTGCAATGACAGTGAGTTGGCGATAGACCAGAATTGACATAGCAAAAACCTGCTGATGCGCGCTGTATTTGGCAGCAAATGAGGAGTATATTGGTTCGTCGACATACCACCAAGAACAACGGAGATACGTTTAGTTGGAATACTTAAGCCTAAATATGCAAAACTGCAATTGCAAACGATTTCGCAGGAACCTGGGTTGACATAGTAAAAACCGGGTGATACGAGCTGTATTTAGCAGCAAATATGGAGTAGAACGCGCATAGAATTGTCGACATATCTCCAATATAAACGGAGATACGTTCAAATGAATGCTTACTGCAAAATATGCTACACTGTAATCACTATGGATTTCAGAGCACACAGAGTTGACATTGCACAAACCGGTTGATGTGCGCTGTATTTGGCAGCAAATTTGGAGTAGACCGCTCACCGAATTGTCCACATATCTCCTATGGAAACGGGGAAGCGTTCAATTCAATATTTAAGGCAGAATCAGCAAAATTGCAATTGCGCTGGATTTGACAGAGCACAGATTTGACATAGCGCAAACTAGCTCAAGGGCGCTGTATTTGGCACCAAATGTGGAGTATAACGCGCATCGAATTGTCGACATATCACCAATAGCAGCTGAGAGGCGTTCAATTGGATACTTAAGCCAAAATATGCCAAACTGCAAATACAATGGTTTTTTACAGGACACAGAGCTGACATTGCGCAAACCGGTTGGTGTGCGCTGTATTTGGCAGCGAGTTAGGAGTATATCGCGCATCCAATTGTTGACATACCACAAATGGCCGCGGAGGTACGTTTAATTGAATATTGAAACCTGGATATGCAGTACTGCATTAACATTGGATTTGACCTCGACCCGAGTTGACAAAATGTATACAGGTGCAAGTGCGCTGTATTTCGCCGCAAATGTGGATTATAACGCGCATCGAATTGTGGACATATCTCCAATGGAAACGGACATACGTTTAACTGAACACTAAATACAGAATATGCTAATCAGCAATTACGCTTGATTTGACAGAGAACAGAGTTGACACAGCGCAAACCGGTTGAAAGGCGTGGTATTTTGCAGCGAATGAGGAGTATATCGCGCATGAAATTGTCGACATACCACCAATAGCAGCGGAGATGCGTTTAATTGAATATTGAATGCTGAATATGCATACTGCAATAACATTGGATTTAACCTCGACTCGAGTTGATATAATGTAAACAGCACATAATGCATATAATGTAAAACGCGCATCGAATTGCCGACATATCTCCAATGAAACGTTCAATTGAGTATTTAAGACAGAATCTGCAAAATTGCAATTACAATGAATATGGGAGGGACGTAAGTTGAAATAGCGCTAACTGGCTGATACGCGCTGTATTTGGCAGCGAATGCGGAGTATTCAGGCCATTCACCGCGGGCAGACGGACACCAGATATCCGCTCATTCTTACTGCGTACCCTCAATAGTCTTAAGGACCCGTCATAAATCCGAGTAATTTGCTAGCTAAGGTCCTTCAGACCGAACAAATATCTTTTTTTTATTACTTTTTAACGACTATTGTCTACTACGGCTTGACAAGGGAAAGCTAGTTTTTCTCACGTACGGTGCTTCCTACTAGCAACTTTCTATCGAGGGCGGCTAAGATCTTCCTAATCCACCAACCTTCGTTTGGCCAATCAGAAGCAATGTATACTGCCCTCACTTTCCTGTCCAAAATGTCATGATCAAATCCGATGGTCTCGCACCCTAGACACACCCATCGCTAGCTTTCCTCCTACACAGCATCGTCACCCAACTTTACTTGTCCTACACCGCAGGGAAAGTCAACGACTTGTCCTACACCGCAGGGAAAGTCAACCACTTGTCCTACACCGCTGGGAAAATCAACTACTTCTTCTACACCGTTAGAAAAGTCAACTACTGCTTCTACACCGTTAGAAGGGTCAACTTTCAACGTCGAAGTCTAACATCTAAATCTAACGCTATGTAAATTAACATACTAAATTCAACTATAACAGCCTTGTTCTATTGTACATCTATATTATCTTCGTGCGCCAATGTGTCATCTCGGAATTGTATCTACTCAACAGTGTAACTTAAGTGTTGGAAATAAAACCCCTATTCTCACCCCTATTATCTTAACGGAAATCAGGGGATCGATCTACTCGTGCTGTCGATTATTATAATCGTAACGGGAATTTACGACTCCCGTTGACGCCTCTCCTCACGATTGCGTCTCTTCGCGATTGGTCGAAATTACAATATGTATATAACATTCAATAAGCCTACCAATAACCGACTCGCGATTTGAACAAACTAATTAATAAATTACTACACAACCTAACAATTAAGCAAGAATAACCTATGATTCGACAACTCGGCGAAGAATAAACCTTGATTCGAAAACTTAACCAATAACACTTAAGATAAAATAAAATAAATAAAATCGATTAGTAAACTGATGGAAATGTCACAGTACGATTCGAAAACCTAACCAATAACAATTAGTATCAAATAAAATAAATAATATCGATTAATAAACTACACTAGACGTGAGCCGATCAAATAAATCAAGAATAAGAAGGATTATATACGACAAATTAGCAAAATAAAGGAAAAGCAACAAGAGGAAGATATACGGCAATCAATTAACGAAGATAGAATATGTAAAATACAAAATAAGAAAATAAAAAAAAGGAAGAATTAAAAATCATTGAATAAAACTAACTACTGAATTGAACGAGTCGCGAACCGAACAAATAAATCAAGAAATAAGAACAATCACATACTACGTAATAGTAAGGGAGAATAAACGGAACAATAGGAGGACACATTTTGATTAATCTACAAGTATAAAATATGTAAAATGATTGAAGAAACTAATTAATAAACAGTACAAGCCGTAAACTGCCCCGATGATTCAAAAATAAGAATGACTACAGAAAGGAAATAATTGATACAACAGGAATACATATTTTTAATTAACAAATACAAGGAATAAAATAGATAAAATATTAACGACTAAGCAAACCTGTTAACAAATCAAGCGATTAAGAACAATTAACACCATAACAAACTTGAAGATTTACATACAGAAAGTCTACCGTCAAGTATAAACATATATGTAATTCACATTAAACAAATAATAACCTAGTAAACATTAGAAATAAAACTGTCAATGCTATGTAACAAATCCAAAATTATCACATTACAAAATCATTTATGTATATATGAAATCAAATAATTAACATTCTAACGAATACATAACCTAAAATATACAATACTACATTATTAAAGAATTTTATATGAAAACCACACTGTCAGAAATATATATATGTCTGTGTGTTCTACACTATTAAATCAAAGAATTAGTAATCTAGTAAACATAAAATAAAATACATAATTAAGACTAGCCAACATTTCAGTAAATTTAAAGATTTATATATGAAAACTACATTACGAAACATACATGCATACATATTTCGAACCAAACTACTAATAATCTAAATGAACATAAAAGAAATAGAACACACAATATAACACTATTGAAACTAACTTTTTATTTTTTTCTTTTTTTATTAACGTGGAGGAAATCCGCACGGACACCAGGACGCTTCTGGGGAAAAGCGGCGTGGTAGTGCCAGACTCCAACCGAATAAATCCTCCACGATAACCGTCCCGGCTGCGATCGAGAGGGGGCCGGGAACCGGTGAAAGCGATACACCGTGCCCCCCTCCCGCGCTCAATACGTCCCCTAATGGAGTGATGTGCGGCCACGTCACACCGCGCCCCGTCGCCGGAGCCGCCGTGCCAGGCAGTCCGGTTCCTCTACCGGGCTTCTTTGCGGCCCCAGGGCGCTGAGCTGCCAGCGCCTAAGCTTGCACCCCACCGAGGGACGCGGCGGACCTAGTGCGTCTCACCGAATCGTGTCCATGGCCTATGCCGCGCCCTCGCCGTTCAATCCTCTCAGGGTGAGAGTACCGCACCCTCACCCTCCCCGCTGCCTCTTTTCGAAGCATGACTTGCTCAAAGAAGGAGGTCACGGCCCTCCTCCTTCTCTGGCTTAAGGACAATGCCTCGAGGATCGTCGGCGGCGATAGATCACAACCGATTTCCACGATGAGGTCGTGGCGCGGCCGCACCCACGCCGGGCAGTATTCCAGCGTGTGCTGCACCGAATCCACGCTCGCATCGCAATGTTGGCAGCGCGCGGTCGCTATCTTCCCTACTTGGTGCAGATAGTCACCGCAGCAACCGTGTATGGTGAGCACCTGCGACACTCTGTAGGTCAGGGGAGGCCCGCCGCCGTCCAACCAAACGTCCCAGTTTGGAAAGAGGGCCCCGAGGACGCTTAACACCCTGCGCACCCACTCTCGTGACGATGCTGGCGCGCCATCTGTCTTGCCATCTGTCGCCTAATCCTGACGTCGGCGCCCACCGAGCCCGCCCCACCTGACAGACCCCGAGTTGGGAGATAAATCTCACGACACCTCAGGGCCTGCAGTTCGAACGGGGGAAATCCGGCGGGCACCGCCGCTGCCGCCGCCGAAATGGTGCGGAAGCCTGTTACTACCCTGATGTCCACCGTCCTGTGCAGCCTCCTGACCACTAGGAGACTGCGACGGTTGGTCATCAGGTCCTCCGCCCAGATCGGAGCTTCGTAGAGGAGCCTCGATCGCACCTTGCCGGCGTACAGCCGGCGCACTCCGACGTCGGGTCCGCCCAGCCGAGGCAGCAGACGTCCTGAGGCGTTCGCCGTCGCCTCAACAGACGGCGTCGGGCGCTCGAGTTAGCGCCGACGGTCCAGTGGCTGTCTAGGGTCAGGCCCTGATACTTCATGCTGGTTCCGACCCTGATCTCAGCCCGCTCCAACCTCAGGAGATAACCCGCTGGAGGCGTCCCGTGATCGGCCTTGCGACAAAACCACGTTGCCTCGGACTTCTCAGGGGACACCCTCAGTCCCAATCCCTTGATTTCGGCGACCACGCAGGCCACCGAAAGCTCCGCCAGGCGGACGGCTCTACCCCATGCTGTGCCCCAGACCAGCATCAACGTGTTGTCGGCATAGCACGCCAGTGCCGAGTTCGGAGGCATCGGCGTCCGAAGCACCGCGTCGTACGCGATGTTCCACAGCAACGGGCCCAACACCGAACCTTGCGGGACCCCGCGGTGTACAGCCCTCCCGGTCAACCCTCCGCCCGGGACGCTGCAGACAGTACTCCGGACCCGGACGCGGACCACATGACGCAGGTACGCGGGTATCCGATGAAATTCGAGAGCCCGGCATATCCTGTCCCAGAGGATGCTGTTGAAGGCGTTGACCAGGTCCAGCGACACTGCCAACGCCACGTAACCACGCTGCACGGCTCCCTCGACAAGGCAGCGGACACGGGCGACAGAGTCGGTCGTAGACCGCCCCCTCCGGAAACCGAACTGGTCATCGTGCAGTCCGGGCACGCTCCGGGACAAATGCGACTCCAGACGGGCAGCCATCCTCTCTCCAGCTTCTTGCCCGCCTCATCCGCAAGGCACACCGGCCGGAAGGCGGAAGGCGAGTCCGGAGAGCGCCCCGGCTTCGGCAGCAGGACCATCCGCCCCTCCTTCCACGAAGTGGGGAATTCACCTCGAGACAATCATCGGTCGAACAGACGCATTAGTCTCGGGGCCAAGACCCCGGCGTCGTGCTTCCAGAGGCGGGCCGGGACTCCATCGGGAACCAGAGCTTTCCGCGCTCCGATTCTCACGGCGCCCCCGGCCAGTTCTTCCTCGGTGACCCTAGATACCGGGCTCCAACTTCCCGCAGTGACCCGTGGTTCTTCTTTCAGTGGTCGAGGCTCCGGCTCCTCCTCTTCGGTAAAGCTGCCAAATTCCTCGCTCGCTGCTCCCGGAAACAGGGTGCCGACGACCTCCTCCAGGAACCGAGGTTCCATGCTCTCCATTAAGGGAGGCGCCCATGGACGGAGTATGTTCAATACCGTCTTGTAAGGGCGCCTCCAGGGATTAGAGTCGAGGCTGGCCAGAAGCTCGTCCAAGGCCCGCCTCTTCGCCTCCTTGATGGCTCGTTGCAGGGGCCTCCGCGCTTCGCGGTAGGCCTCGTACGGACAAGCCACCGTGTCTTCGTCCAACGCCGTCTACGGCGGGATCTGGTGTACTGGCGCCGAGCATGGATGCACGCCTCGCGGAGACGAGCGATATCCTCGAACCACCAGTACACTGCGCCGGCGTGGCGCGGCGCTCCAGACCGTGGCATGCACAAATCACAGATCGCGTGCATGTCGCGCCTCAGCCGGGTCGCTCCCGCTTCCGCGTACTCGTCGGTCGGGGATTCTTCCAACCAAGCCACGACTATAGTGGCCGCCACCATGAAGTCCTCGTCGCGGCGGGTCACCGCCGACCGCGGGAATTTTCTTCTCCCTTCCGGTGGGCCGATGGGCCCGCGCGCACCTGACGAACGATCGCCCATCGCGCCGCCGACCGCCACCTACATCAAGATGTAGAGGTGGTCCGAGAGGGTCTCCTCCTGGGAGTCCTCCCAACCGGAAACGCGGCGGGATGCGGCTGGATGCGGCTGGATGCGGCTGGATGCGGCTGGATGCGGCTGGATGCGGCTGGATGCGGCGGGGTTTGCCCATGTGAGGTCCACTATGGACTCGCCACGCACGTGCTGGGCGACCCCTGGTTCATAAGCCGGAGATCGAGTGCGGCCGCCCAGTCCTGTACGTCGCACACCCTTCCGTTGGTCCTGTGGGAGCCCCACGCCGTTGAGTGGGCGTTGAAGTCCCCGAGGACCAATGACGGGCAGGCGCCCAAACGTCTCGTGCAAACCGCGAGTCCGTCCAGAAAGGAGGCGTATTCTGTCCGGCTGATGTTGGGCGACACGTAGACGGCCACCACGGCCAGGTCGCCCCATTTCACTGCCACGAAGCCCCATACCCGCTCAATCGTCGAGCAGGAAAGGCTTCCCGCAATCCCAGTCCAGAAATGGCAACCGAGCCGATCAGATCCCCAGCGCCTCGTGACGAATCGGAAATGCTGTACGGCACGGCCACTGCCGCCAGAGCAATCCGCCGCTCCGGTAGGCTCTGAAACATTAAGTCGTGAGCGCGGCGGTAGCGTTTAAGATTGCACTGCAGGAACAGTTGTCCTCCTCCTCTTCTTCCGCTCACGTCGGGGAGGCTCCATTTCCATAGCCTCCTCCGGGCCGTTCCCCTCGCAGTCGTTGTGTCCGACTTCTCCATCCTCTCTTCTCTCCTTCGTGGGGTCAGTTGACGGCGGTATTGTTTCCTTCCTCGTCACCGCATCCCCACCGTCGCCTGGGGCAGTTCTTGCTTCCTGTGCGGCCCTCCTCTTACGGGCAGGCGGTTTGCATGCCGGTGCTCCCATACGGTGCGACGCGGGCAGTCCCAGGTCCGCGCACACCGGACACGTGGGTACTCGCGCCGAGCAGTCCCTGGCGCGATGTCCTTCCGCCCCGCACCGGTAGCAGCGCTCCGACCGGTCGGCCGTCAATGTGCAGTTGACGGCGCACGTGAGACGACTCCATGCACTTGAAGCATTGGAGTCGGAGCGCAGGGAGAGCGAAAACACTCGGCGCTGACCAACCTATGTTGATCCTACCTCCTGGTCCGGCATCTCTTCCTCTGCTGAATCTCCTGGCCGCAGTCAGCGGGCAGCGTAGCCATACCGACCCGAGGTCCCGAGGAGCGGGGCATATAACTCTCACGTTGACCTCGTCGGCGTGGCAGCCTCCGGCCTCAGCAACGGCGGCTGCCACCTCCTCCGCGGTGACCGAGTCCTCCAGTCCGGTCACTCTGAGTTCGCCCGTCCTTCGCGGGACGCTTACCTTGTCGGGCAAATCCTTCAGCGTGGCCTCCATCTGCTCGGCCAGTCGCGATGCTTTGCTCCCAGCGTCCTGGCCTGGGATTTCGAACAGCGGCGCCCCCGTGATCGCCCTTCTCGGTCTTAACTCCGCGATGTCGAGTTCGGAGAGCTTGACTTCTCTCTTCACCACTGACATCGCATCCCTGTACGTGAAGCCCGAGCAGCCCCTCACTGTGAGCGATACCGCGGTACACCGTGCGTGTCGGGGAAGGCCCGGCACTTTCACGCTGTGCGCGTCCCGCCCGGTAGAGTTGCGTTTGTTTCCTGCCCCGATAGCTCCGAGTCCATTGCCGCTGCCTGCTGCTCGCATGGATACCCTTCCAGTGCGGGGGCGCACCGGCCGAGCGGCCGCCTCCGCGAAAGTCCTTGCCCTCTATCAGCCGCCTCCGGTCGCCGTCCAGAGCGCCAAGGCCCCTATTCGCAATGTCGACGAAGGAAGAGACGACGATACCCGTCCCTTGGTTCTTCCGGCCTCGGTCGGAGCATGGACCGTTGGAAGAGGTTGCACCGTAGGCTTCCTGTTCTTTCGCCTCGCTCTCCCTCTTCGTCCTCCTACCACAGTGGTGAATCCTTCCGCGGGGTATATCTCGCCGACCGCAATCGTGCTTGTACGATACTTGCGGAGACGCAGCGTTCGTAGCTGGACGGATTGCCCCCAACTGGCATTATTTTTCGCCGACATTCCTTCAACTTGCGGAGGAACAGGATCCTCAAATCCTCTAGTGGATCTCGTGGTCCTGGACCACCGAATCTATCCGTTCCCTAGGTATGTGTTTTACGTGTATCACTCCCCGACCCGTCGGGACAGCGGAGACGGCGCGACGCTGACCAGTGGTGTGGGGGAGGTGGGGGAGAGCGTCCCATAACCGTTCCCGTTGGGGCCCAGGGTGCATTTTCTTTTGTCCTCCTCGTAGAGGTGATGCCCACCTCTTGTCCTTCGCTGTCGTTGTTATCAACTTTGGCTGCCCTCTTCGTGCGATCTGTGGTCAGCATTTCCACCGTCTCTTGGAGACGACTGACCTATCCCTCCAGTAAGCGCACCCTCCTTCCCAGGTATGCGACGTCCTCCTCTTCCTGATCGTGGGTCGGTTCCGCTTCTTTCAGGGTCGCTTGCTTGTCGACCGGTCCGGTCCTCATTTCTTCCCTCCACATGTCGTCGCCGCCGTCGGCAAAGCTGTGGATGACGACGCAGCGGGGCCCGCCTTACAACCCGCGGCTGCGCCGGTACTGGAGTATCCCTCCAATGCACCGAAAACGAATCTTCGATACGTTTTTCTATCCATTGTTATTCGAGAAATTGCCGAGGTCATCAACAAGGGTTTCCATCCTGGTGCCACTCACTCTTTCGCACCCTGCCCCGGTCAAGGCTGGTGCAGGGTGACGGGGAGCCCCACAAAAAGATGAGGTGAGTGGTCTTGCGGATACTGGCCCAAAAACTTCTCCCAGGTTCTCCGCACCGGATCGGCAAACTGGCTGGGGCCAAAGGCGCCGACCAGTCACCGTCCGGCTATAGGAGAATATCAGATTCATCGGGGTTTCCCAGGGCGTAGACGCCTCGCGCCCCACAGTATTACGCTATCTAGTATAATGTTATTACGTATTATGTAATATAGTATAACGTTATATGGTATAACGTTGGTACGTAGTACGTTATATGGTATAATGCTCTAACGGATTACGTTATATAGTATAACGCTATATGGTGTAACGATATAACGTATTACGTTATATAGTACAACGTTATAACGTATTACGTTATACAGTATAACGTTATTTGGTGTAACGTTATAACATAATACGTTATATGGTATAACGTTATAACGCATTACGTTATGTAGTATTTCGCTATCTAGCATAATGTCATTACGTATTACGTTATATAGTATAACGATACAACGTATTACGTTATAAGGTATAGCGTTATATGGAATACGTTATAACATATTACGTTATATGACATAACGTTATTACGTATTACGAAGTATAGTATGACGTTATGTACTACGACGTTGTAACGTATTATGTTACATAGTATACCGTTATATGGTTTAACGTTATTACGTATTACGTTATATAGTATAACGTTACATGGTAGAACGATATAAGGTAATACGATATATGGTGTAACGATAAAGCATATTACGTTATGTAATATAAATAAATTATGTATACATTTACTGCCTCCTGGCTTCCTTTGAAGCATCAGGAGCACGGATTTCAGAGCGTCCTATCCGAGTTTCGTCCCGTTTGACAGCGAACCCATTGGCACCTGGACCAATCGTGATTCCCATAAACTCACTGTTTTTAAAATGGGTATAAAACCATCATTAAAAAAATTACGCGTGTAACAGCTGTTATTATTTGTTATTACCGATTTTGTTTTACGCACATGTTTCTGTTTGTGGCTCGGACACGTTCTATCCTGTCTGGGAGTCCCGGATGTGCAGTTCCGAAACAGGTGGTGGGGAAAACATGATGTCCGAAACTCAACGGCTGGTGGGGCGAAGAGGCATTATACTGTGACCAGTCTTAAACAGACCGTCGTACCGCGAGGGTGCTGTGTTTCAGTCTCCACAATTACAAATGCTAAATAACACTAACGCTCGATCGAGGTTAGGTTAAACTATTAAACAAATCCGCAGCATACTAGGACAGTCATTGACAAACCATCGTACCGTTCGGGTGAAGCGTTTCAGTCTCAACAAGCGCAAGTAAAGTGCTAAATAACACTAACACTCGATTGAGGATAGGTTAAAGTATTAAACCTCCGCCGCGTTGAGCGTTAAGTCATTCGAGGTACGCGATATCGGCCGATTGGTTTGATTTGTCCGGTTGCTACTTAATCGAATTCACAACAAGATCCTTAAAATGAGCAGAAATAACTACAAAGAAGAACGAGTAAAGAGAGAACGTTCGCCTGAATGGAGTCAACCTACTGTTAGTGCGAAACGTAAACCAAAACAGGAAAAAGAAAAACCAAATTTCGAATTGTCTGGAAAACTAACAGAAGATACAAACACAGTAAATGGTGTGGTTATTAAATATTCCGAACCTGCAGATGCGAGAAAACCTAAACGAAGAAGGAGGTTATATCCGTTCAAAGAAGAGAAAGCATTGCCTATCTTGTATGTTCAAAGACACTCAGCTTATTTAATGGGTAGAGATCGCAGTATTGCGGATGTACCCTTGGATCAACCTTCATGCTCTAAGCAGCATGCGGTTCTAAAATATCGTTTAGTACCTTTTCAAAAAAAAGGTGGAGGCGAAGGGAAAAGAATTTGCCCTTATGTTATAGACCTAGAGTCTGCAAATGTTACATTTGTAAATAATATAAAATTAGAACCGAGAAGATATCACGAATTATTAGAACGGGATGTAATCCGTTTTGGATACAGCACCAGAGAATATGTTGTATTACGCGAACATAGTCGAGATGATTCGTCAGATGATTAACTATTACAAATACAACTGCTGCTCGTTCTACTGCGTATGTACTATTGTATTTTATAAATTATAATATTTCTCAAACATTTTACCTTTTTCAGTAGTTTATTCATTTATATGTTTTATTTCAGGATATTAGTTGGAAGAAGGTTCGAGAAAGAAGTTATGACACATAATCACATAGCTATATAGGTATCGTCTATCACTGTAGCTAAGGCAAATTTGTGATTATCCTTAAATTGTACAATGTAAGATATTAACTGGACTCATGTACATAATATTTTTTACATTTTATATAACTAGAAATGTAAGTTAATTCTAATATGTCACTTTTGACGGAAATATATATATTTATATATAATAACATTTTGTTTACTTTATTTACCCAGACCTGTTAAATAATAAATTCTATATTGTATATACAATTTTATTACAGTATTTGCACATTAGTATAGACAAGTATATATAAAATATAAAAAATTAATACAATATAATTATTTTCTTAGTAATATATTCCCTATTACGATGTTGAAGATATTTACAGAATCTGGTTTATTTTTACTTCAAAGTTATAAAGTTTGTAGGGGAAGGAACTAATAAAGAAATAGTCTTTGGCTTTTGCTTCCTTGCTGTGCTTCCTCCCTGTCGTTCCTCCCACTCTTCTGCTACTCTTCTCTTCACTATTATCGCTTTCAGTTCTGCCAGTCCTTCTTCAGTCTCATTTAGTGTTTCTACCACGTTTCTTGCTCCTCCTGTTATCTCACATTCCTCTATGATGTGTCTCAACTCCTCCTCTAATTTTTTGCATAATCTGCATCCTCTTTCTCCCTCCTCTTTCCAGTGTTCCCTCGCCCTGGTTTCGTTACCACATCTAAATCTTGCTCCCATACTACTGTCCTTCCATTTCATTTTTCCTTCTAGATAATTTGGTAGCCCTTCTTTTGCTATGTTTCTGTAATATCTGTTGTACTTAGCTTCCTTTATCCTTTTCTCCCTCTCTTCTGTTTCTCTCTTCCCACTTTCTTCTATGATTTCGTTAGCTGTCTTCCGTTCTTGTCTATCTCCTGCCTCCACTTGTGTCCTCCCCTCTCTCGCCTCCACTAACCTCATCATTCTTTTCCGTGCTCTTTTCCCTTCTTGGCCCTTTCCCCAATTCTTTTCTCACTCCTTTATTCACTCCTTTACTAATTCCTTCATCGATTCTAAAGGCCTTCTCCTCATACCTTACTGCTCTTTTCTGTGCCTTTTCTCTTTTTTCAAACAGCGCTACTCTCTCTACCAGTGCTCCAAACATCCTCATTCTCTTCTTGTAGTCCCTTTTAAATATCCTTTCTCCTACGCTCCATGTCTTCTTCATAGGAATTAGTGCCCTCTTTTTTCTGACTTGACTATGCATCTCATCACTCCCATTTTTCTGCGGTATGTACCCTATATACCTTATTTCGTCCACTTCTTCTAGTTCTTGCTCACCCCATCTCCATTTCCTTTGTGTCCTATTGTTCCTTCTCTTTTCAAACACTACTACTTTTGTCTTTTCCGTGCTCAATTAAAGTTCCACTTCCATTATGAATGTTTTAAATCTCTTCATCATTTCCTTTAACTCCTCTTGTCTGTCCGCTATCAATACAATGTCATCTGCATATGATAGGGACCATACCTTTCTGTCTCCTACCACTATACCTCCTGCTTGACCTTTCCTTATTTCCTCTTCCAGCCCTGCCACATAGTCGTTAAATAGTGTCGGGCTCAGCGTCCACCCTTGACTCACTCCACTCAGTGTCCAAAACTCTTTTGTGTTATGGTTCCTGATCCTCACTACGTTCTTTGTCCCCTCGTATATCTTCCCTATCCTTCTGGTTAACTTCTCGTTAACTTCCATTCTCTTCATTATCTCCCCCAGCTTCTGCCTGACGACCCTATCAAACGCTGCCTTTAAACCCGCGAAGCATGCATATAGCTTCCCTCTTTCTCCGCTCAATTGTTTGTCTATTATGTGGTTCAATACGTACACTGCGTCTATCACTCCTCTTCCTTTCCTAAGCTCAAATTGGCTCTCTCCCAGCTTGTCTTCGATCTCCACCTTCAGCAGCTCGTCCAGAATTCCTGCATAAATCTTATATGCCGTGACCATTAACGTGACCCCTCTGTAGCTCTTCACTGCTCCCTTGTCTCCCCTCTTGTAAATCGGACATATTACGCCTTTTCTCCAGTCTTCAGGTATCCCCTCTCCATTCCATACTTTCCTTAACATGTCCCTTAACGCCTCCCCCACTTCCTTTGGCACATACTCCCATACCTCGTTTTCCAAACCATCTCGCCCTGTTGCTTTTTTCTCTTTCAAGTTTCTTATTTGGAATATCACCTCTTCCTTCTCTATGTTGTCTTCTCTCTCCTCCTTTGATTCCTCCTCCGCTCTCCGCCCTTTTGTTCTTCTGTCCTCTTTACTTTCTGTCTCCTCTAACATTTCCATAAAATAATTATTCCACTCCTCTTCCCTTATATCTTCGTCTATAACCTCTCTTCTGCTTCTATATTTATTTATGTATTTCCATGTTTCTTGCTCTGTTTTGATCGTGTTGATTTTCTCCATTTTTTCCTCTTCCTGCTTCTCCTTTCTTTGTTTACACCACTGTTTAAACGCCTTCTTCTCCTCTATGAATTCTTCTCTGCCGCATTTCCATTTCCTAAATTTTGTCATTTTCCTTCTTGTCTCCCTTTTCCTCTCTTTCCACTCCTTGTCGTACCATACCTTTTCTCCTATGCTCCATTTCCTTATCCTTACTCTCTTATTTGGTATTGCCTCGTTTATCTTCTTCTTGATTTCTGTCCATATTTCCTCTACTGTTCCTCCCCTGCTTGCCCAGTCTTTGCACTCCTCTAAATATCTTCCCACACTTTCTTTTGTCCATTCCCTTCTTTCCTTCTCTTCTTCTTTTCTTTCCTCATCTCTTCGCAACTCTGGTCCCTCTATTTCTATTTCTAACGGCATGTCGTCTGACTCTACTCTCTTTCCTACCTTCATCTCTGTTATTTCTTCTATCGCTTCCTGATTGCCAATCACGTAGTCTATTACCGATTTTACCCTCTCCCCCACATATATCCACTCATCTCCTTCTTTGTCTCGAGCATTAATTATCGTCCAGCCTCTTTCATCCAGCAAACTTAATAGCGTGCTACCTTCCGTATTTATTGTCTTGTCTTTTGATCTCCTGCTTTTTCCTTTTCCTAGTCCCTCGTTTATAAGCCCTCGTTCTTCTCCCGTTCTTGCATTCCAATCTCCTCCTATGATCGTTACTTCCTCCTCCAATCCCTCTACATTTTCTTCTATTTCATTCCATGTCCTTTTCGTGTCTCGATTATAATTCACCACTATTCTATAGGTCCTCTCCTTGTACCTTATTTTTCTGTCTACTATGGCATCAGTTATGTTCTTGTACTCTATTTCCCTCAGATTTTTGTTTACGCCTGTTATTATACCCCCATTTGCCCTTCCCATTTTCTCTTCTCTCCTTGCTGCCCTGCATTTCCAGTCGTATTCCTTGGGTAGTCTATGTTTTACCCTTTCTCATTTGCTTTCCTCTGTCCATGTTTCCGTGAGGCCGATTACGTCAAATATCCTCAAATATTCCAATACCGCTTTGTCCTTGTTCATTATCTCTGCTACGTTCCAGAAGCACATTTTCACCACCTTTATGTACCTCCCATCCCTTTTCTTTCCCCTTATCACATCCTCTCGATCCTCGTCTTCCTTCTTCTAATTTCTCCTCGCTTTCATTAAACCTATACCATTTGTCTTCTATTTTCAGCTTCTTATAACCTATTGTATTACCTTATATAGTGTAACCTTATAACGTATTACGTTATATGGTATAACGTTATAAACTATTACGCTGTACAGTATACCGTTATAACGTATTACGTTATATAGTATAACGATACAGCGTATTACGTTATAAAGTATAACGTTATAGGGAATAACGTTTCAACGTATTACGTTATATGGTATAACGCTATATGGTATAACGTCATAACGTAATACGTAATATGGTATAACGTTATATTGTCACGCTCCACGCTCCGCACGTGCCGTAACGAAGAAACGAAAGCTACTATATACAAATCGTGCGAGTAAAGGTTCGAATACACAAATGAACACACGCTACTACGAAATGAATTAAAAGATTAATGAATAAGGGCGACTAATAGATTAACAAGTAGGGATGAATATATACGGAACACGAAAATATGTCGAATAGAACCAACCAATAAATAAAATATATGTATGTCGGAGAAGGTTGGAATTTAGAGTTAATGGCGTGAAACGAATCTTCGTTTGGATTACACAGTGTCGTTATGCAATAGAGAAAACATTGACTAGTGCAAATGCGATTATTATAGTATTGGACAAGTAACCGCGGTAATTAGATACTCGAGAAGCTAATGACAATGATCCTAGGTTCAATAACGAATCCGCGGTCAACGGAATGATGGATGAACATGCTCGTAAAATCTAAGTCGGACTCTTTGTTAAAACGTGGAATATCCACCGAGCCTAACATTTCGCGACCAACCATAATATCATACTTTAAATAACTATCAGCGAGGACGTGAAAAGTTATCTCCAACATAAAACCGTTAATGCGTACGACGGACAAAATCTGAGAAGTACTTTTAACGCAAGTATTCCCGATTCCTCGCATTACTACTATATCGGTCGTTCTTTTACCGGAGAATTTCGGGGCTACGGATTCTTTAATTAACGAGCATTCGGCTCCAGAGTCGAAATAAAATGGTATCGACTCACCCCGGTGACTTAATTCACCCGTGGGAGACCCCGTCGCACAGGCGTCGATTCGGTGTTCTTTGTCGGGGTTGCTTCCTTTACGCAGCAGCGGGCAATGAGTCGCGATGTGTACCTCCTCGTTACACCTGAAGTACGCCACCCTCGACGTTGCGGCCAGTCGACTGTCTCCTGATTTCCGTATGTTACTTTTCTGCTGCAACCTTATCCTCTTGCGACACTCCGTCACCCTATGCTCGGAATTCCCGCAGTGGAAACACCTGAGACGGGGGTCTGACGGCCTGCTCTGCTTGGTTCCGGGGTTCGCTGATGAATTTCCTGCCGAAGACATCGGCTGACCGTCGTCGGGAAGAAGTTTCATCTCATCGTGGAATCGATCCTCCGTCTTGATATTATTCGCGAGCGTTAGTCGTCAAAAACGTTGGTCTCGGGGGCTCAACACATAAAGGATGACGGCATTCAGTAATTCGGGCGTCGTTAGATTTCCCAACCTCGTCTGTGCCATGGAACGGAGGCGACTACCATAAGATCCTAGGGATTCGGTTTCCGACGGTGGTTCTCCGGATATCTTCATCAGCGTCGAGGCTGCTGTCTCTCTGCCACCAAAGCGTAATAGGAATCGTTCCTTAAACATTGGCCAGGTACACTCTCCACCGCGCACTATTTGTGAAAGACAATGCGCAGCAGAACCCTTTAGGGCGCGATTCAGGGCATCAAGTAACGCATCATCTTGTATCGGATGTTTTTTTTTCAAAATCAGGTCAGTATGTGAGCACCACGCGTCAGGATCCGCGCCCGCGCCTTCAGGATCAAAATGTGGTAATGTTACATCCTTAGGTTCCGTACTCGGTCTTTGTTCTCTCGGCTGAGTTAACTGGCTCACGATGGCCGCGAGACGTTCCACCTCTGTTATCAGCTGTTCTGATCCCACTTCTGATGTCGGGGTAGCGTCGGGAATAGGGTTGCGGGCGTTTGAAGAATCTTCATTGAAATTAGTCATCGTACAAGTATAACAGGATATGGTTTATTAACGCAAGTTTGTACACCACAGGCTTGATAACCCGCTACGGCGATTAGGCACTCACGACGCTAGTGACAATGGCCCTAGATTCGATAACGAATCCGCGGTCAACGGGATGATAGGTACACGTACTCACAAAATCTAAGTCTGACCCTCTATTACGAAAACACACAATATGTACTGATCGAAAGGCGTTACTCTGCTCGTCGATGAGATCACAAGAAAAGTGACCTTCCGTCGCGATGATGCTGCAGAGGAAAACTATGATGGGGTGTGTCTAAGGACACGAGATCCTTGGATTCGTCGAGGATAGCCTTCGTTTAGAAGGCGAGGGAAATTGGCGTTGCTGCTAATTGGTCAATCTCCATATCGGTGGTTAGAAAAAGATGCTAGCCGCTCTCGAGGGAAAGTTGTTAGTGGTAGACGCCATTCGTTGAAAAATAGGTCTCTCCTATCTTCCAGTACCTGGGACAAAGATTGTTTGTCTGTCTGAAGGACTTTAGCCAAGTAAATCTTAAGATTCATAACGGGCCCTCAGGATAGCTAAATATGTACTGCGGAAACGCATCGACATCTGGCAATCATCTTACTCGAAGAATAGTGTCTGCGTGTGACGAGACACGGGACAGAGACCGTTGGAATGTTTATTGTCGCGTATCGCCAGAAATATTTCTTTTAAGGAGAGGTATAGAATTACTTTATACCTTTGATAGACAAAGCGTTCATCCCGTGACCGCGGCTACGTTCGGCGACTGGTTGTCGCCTCGAGCCCAAGCTCATTATCACAAATCTCGAAAAAATACAATCGGATCGAATGACGACAATTGTTTAATTACACTTGTAATAGGATCTAGATTACGGTGTTAAGGGATTTTCCCGAAGTTCCATAGGGAAGGCTCCGATGTCCTTTCATCTGCGATAAATATAATAACCGAAAGTCCATGTACATCGCCAAGTCGTCAACAATAAGCCAATCAAATGAAGATATAGTACATTAATATTGTGCAATCTAAAATTCACCTGTCTAACGCCTGCATTCTGCTAAAGACCCGACGATGCGCGCCCAAAACGCCACAATATAGATAAATAACAAAAAATATATAATAAATAATGAGCAGTAATAAATAAATAAATCAAAAAATAAAATTGTCGCGTACTCAAAAGAATAAATAAATAAATAAGTACCCAACAAAGAATAAATAAATAAGGCATCAATATAAAAAAAATAACAAATAATAATAATAAGAACTAAATAAGTAGATAAATAAGTAAATAAATAAATAATTTAAAACAATAAATGAATGAGGTATAAATAAAATAAATAAAAATATTAAAATACTAAAGCAGTGTACTACATCTACCGCTACATACTCCAACCTACAAATCGCCACGTAATTGCTACAGCCTCATCATTACACGGCACACCATTACTTATTTATTCATTCCAACGGACCTAGTTCGGCTCGTGTAAACTAAATCGAGCCGACTGTACATACCCACAGACGTTGCCCGCAAGGTGGCGCCGCCTTACGTCTGCGCGGCGAAACCCCTCACCTGCTCAACGTTCTCTTCAAACGTAAGCCTCACATAACCGTCAACCATACAATGACATCCATTTCACACAGTACTCGTTACGATAACAAAAATATTACGCATTTGGGGCCTTCACAAGCGTCATGCCATCGCGAGTGCAAACCTCTCAACACTAAAAAAATTCTTCAAGTTCCACAAGACGCACTAGCCATCGTCGCCTCAATATCCCCACAAAACGCAAAGTCTCATCGGAGACCGTTACGACTCATCGACAATCGAAAATCCACACCCATTCCTCTCTATACCACACCTCCACTGCTCCTCGCTCTAAAAAGAGCCACTCATCCACACCATCCACCCTCAAATGTAACAACCCCAAACACGCAACGCCTGCACCAAAGAACGCCTGAACAAAGTAACCCTCCATTTGGCAGGAGCGTGCCAAAGCACGTCCTCACCCTATGACGTCCCGAGGCGAAATCCGGCTGATAGGCCCCGTATTTGGCAGCAAATGTGGTGTATAACGCGCATCGAATTGTCGAGACATCAGGAATAGAAACTGAGATACGCTCAATTGAATATTTAATACAGAATGTGCAGTACTACAATAACATTGGATTTGTCCTCGACCCGAGTTAACATAATGTAAAGAGGAGCAGGTGAGCTCTATATGTCAGCAAATGTGGAGCACAACGCGCATGGTACTGTTGACATGTCTTCAATGGAAACGGAGATACGTTCAATGGAATATTGAAGCCTGGATATGTACTATTGCAATAATATTGGATTTGCCTCGACCCGAGTTGACATAATGTAAAGAGGAGCTGGTCCGCTGTATTGGGCAGCAAATGAGGAGTATAACGCGCATCGAATTGTTGACATACCACCAATATCAGCGGAGATACGTTGAATTGAATACTGAAGCCTAAATATGCAAAACTGCAACTACAGAGGATTTGGCAGGGACCAGGGTTGACATAGCGCAAACAGGTTGATGTGCACTGTATTTGTCAGAAAACGTGGGGTATAAAGGGCATTGACCTGTCGACATATATATAATGGAAACGGAGATACGTTGAATGGATTGTTGAATCCTGAGTATGCAGTACTGCAATGACATTGGATTTGACCTCGACCTGAGTTGACATAATGACAGGTGCAGGTGCGGGGGAGCACGAGGTGGCTGCGGGTTTTCAGGGCGTAGGACCACGCCCTGGGAAACCCCGATGAATCTGATGTTCTCCTATAGCCGGACGGTGACTGGTCGGCGCCTTTGGCCCCCGCCAGTTTGCCGATCCGGTGCGGAGAACCTCGGAGAAGTTGGTGGGCCCGTATCCGCCAAGACCACTCACCTCACCTTCTCGTGGGGCTCCCCGTCACCCTGCACCGGCCTTGACCGGGACAGGGTGCGAAAGAGTGAGTGGCACCAGGATGGAAACCCTTGTTGACGACCTCGGCAATCTTATACAATTACAATTAAACAATGGATAAGAAAACGAACCTAAAAATCGTTTACGGTGCAGGGGAGGGATACCCCAGTACCGGCGCAGCCGCGGGTTGTAAAGCGGGCCCCGCTGCGTCGTCATCGAGCAACCGTGGCCGTCCGGGGGTGAGCCGCCAGGCCCCTGGACGCGCTCATGCGTCTGGCGAAGGGGACTCGCGAACTGGGGAGTCCCGGAGAGGGTTGGAGGAACCCGACGTTTTGGCTATCGGCCCAGGACCTTCGCGGACTGGGATGCGGCGGCACCGCGGGGGCGGCGGGGGGTTGAGATCCGACGACGAAATGTCGTCATGCTCTTCCTATTCGACCGTCGCGGGCACACTCGGCAAGCGGTCGTACCGCAGGATTGCCGAGTCTACAGAAAACATCGCCTCAGCCGCCAACGGCCGCGGCGGAGGCGCGGGACGTCGCACACGGCGGGGGGACGCGCCCGCGGGGGATCCCGACTCCGCGCTGCTTCCGGCTCCCGGTAAAAGGAAGAAGAGGGGCGTGAGGCGCAGGACGGATATCGATACCGATACCGACGCCGAGGCTGTCACCGTGGTCGCCGCCGCCGCCGCCTCTACCATCCGCGGCGGTGCCGACGGCGGCGACGGCATGCGGAGGGACGAAGCGAGGACCGGGCCGGTCGGCAAACAAGCGACCGGGAAAGAAGCGGAACCGACCCACGATCGGGAAGAGGAGGGCGTCGCATACCTGCGAAGGAGGGTGCGTTTTCTGGAGGAAGAGGTCAGTCGTCTCCAAGAAACGGTGGAACGGCTGACCAGGGATCGCGCGGAGAGGACAGCCAAAGTTGGTAACACCGACGGCAAAGGACAAGAGGTGGGGATCACCTCTACGAGGAGGACGAAAGAGAATGCTCCTCGGGCCGCAGCGGGAATGGCCATGGGTCCCCCTCCCCCACCTCCCCAACACCCCTGGTCAGCGTCGTGCCGTCTCCGCTGTCCCGACGGGTCGGGGAGTACACGTGACGCACGAAAAACGCTTACCGAGGGAACGGATAGATTCGGTGGCTCAGGACCTCGAGACCCACTAGAAGATTTCAAGATCCTGATCCTCCGCAAGTTGGAGGAATGTCGGCAAAAAGTACTGCCAGCGGCGGCAATTTCCCCGGCCACGGATACTGGAGTCGCCACAGGAATCGTACAAGCACGATCGCGGTCGGCGAGGGACGCCTCGCGGTCGACTATGGAGTCGTCGGCCGACGAGGCAGGATTCACTACTGTGGTAAGAGGAAGAAGAGGTAGAGCGAGGCGGAAGAACAGGAAGCCCACGGTGCAACCTCTTTCAACGGTCCATGCGCCGACCGAGGACGCAAGAACCAAGAGAAGGGTATTATCGTCTCTTCCGACGTCGACATCGCGAATAGGAGCCTTGGCGCCCTGGACGGCGACCAGAAGCAGCGAAACGAGGACAAGGACTTTCGCGGAGGCGGCCGCTCGGCCACCGGTGCGCCCCCGCACGGGAAGGGAATCCATGCGAGCAGCAGGCAGCGGCAATGGACTCGGAGCTATCGGGGCAGGAGGGAAACGCAACGCTAGCGGGCGGGACGCGCACAGCGAGAAAGTGCCGGACCTTCCCCGACCCCCACGGTGTGCCGCGGTATCGCTCACCGTGAGGGACGGCTCGGGCTTCACATACAAGGACGCGATGTCAGTGGTGAAGAGAGAAGTCAAGCTCTCCGAACTCGACATCACGGAGTTAAGACCGAGGAGGACGATCACGGGGGCGCTGCTGTTCGAAATCCCAGGCCAGGACGCTGGAAGTAAAGCATCACGACTGGCCGAGCGGATGGCGGCCACGCTGAAAGATTTGCCCGCCAAGGTAACCGTCCCGCGAAGGACGGCCGAACTAAGAGTGACCGGACTGGAGGACTCGGTCACCGCAGAGGAGGTGGCAGCCGCCGTTGCTGAGGCCGGGGGCTGCCGCGCCGACGAGGTCAACGTGGGTGTTATACGTTCCGCCCCTCGGGGCCTCGGGTCGGTATGGCTACGCTGCCCGCTAACAGCGGCCAGGAGAATCAGCAGAGGAAGAGATGCTGGACCAGGAGGTAGGATCAACATAGGTTGGTCAGCGGCGAGGGTTTCCCCTCTCCCTGCGCGCCGACTCCAATGCTTCAGGTGCATGGAGTCGGGTCACGTGCGCCGGGACTGCACATCGACGGCCGACCGGTCAGAGCGCTGCTACCGGTGCGGGGCGGAAGGACATCGCGCCAGGGACTGCTCGGCGCGAGTACCCACGTGTCCGGTGTGCGCGGACCTGGGACTGCCCGCGTCGCACCGCATGGGATCACCGGCATGCAAGCCGCCTGCCCGTAGGAGGAGGGCCGCACAGGAAGCAAGGACCGTTCCAGGCGACGGTGGGGATGCGGCGACGAGGAAAGAAAGAATACCGCCGCCAACTGACCCCACGAAGGACGGAAGAGAGGATGGCGAAGTCAGATACAACGACTGCGAGGGGAACGGCCCGGAGGAGGCTATGGAGACGGAGCCTTCCCCAACGTGAGCGGAAGAAGAGGAGGAGGACAACTGCTCCTGCAGTGCAATCTTAACCGCTCCCGCCGTGCTCAGGACTTAATGTTTCAGAGCTTGACGGAGCGGCGGATTGCTCTGGCGGCAGTGGCTGAGCCATACTGCATTCCCGACGCGTCGCGAGGCGCTGGAGATCTGACCGGCTCGGTCGCCATATTCTGGACTGGAATTGCGGGAAGCCCTTCCTGCTCGGTAATTGAGCGCGGACGGGGCTTCGTGGCCGTGAAATGGGGCGACCTGGCCGTGGTAGCCATCTACGTGTCGCCCAACATCAGCCAGGCAGAATACGCCTCCTTTCTGGACGGACTCGCGGCTTGCACGAGACGTTTAGGCGCCTGCCCGTCACTGGTCCTCGGGGACTTCAACGCCCACTCAACGGCGTGGGGCTCCCGCCGGACCAACAGAAGGGGGCGCGATGTACAGGATTGGGCGGCCGCACTCGACCTCCGACTTATGAACCGGGGGTCGTCCAGCACGTGCGTGGCGTGGCGGGGCGAGTCCATAGTGGACCTCACATGGGCAAACCCCGCCGCATCCCGCCGCGTTTCCGGTTGGGAGGTCTCCCCGGAGGAGACCCTCTCGGACCATCTCTACATCGTGATGGAGGTGGCGGTTGGCGGCGCGACGGGCTACCGTTCGTCGGATGCGCGCGGGCCTACCGGCCCACCGGGAAGGAGAAGAAAATTCCCGCGATGGGCGGTGACGCGGCGCGACGAGGACTTCATGGCGGCGGCCGCTATAGCCGTGGCTTGGTTAGAAGAATCCCCGACCGAGGAGGACGCGGAAGCAGGAGCGACCCGGCTGAGACGCGACATGCACGCGATCTGTGATTCGTGTATGCCGCGGTCTGGAACGCCGCGCCGCGCCGGCGCTGTGTACTGGTGGTCCGAGGAGATCGCTCGTCTCCGCGAGGCGTGTATCCACGCTCGGCGCCAATACACCAGATCCCGCCGTAGACGGCGGGAGGACGAAGGCACAGTGGCTCGCCTGTACGAGGCCTACCGCGAAGCGCGGAGGCCCCTCCAACGAGCCATCAAGGAGGCGAAGAGGCGGGCCTGGAACGAGCTTCTGGCCAGCCTCGACTCTGATCCCTGGGGGCGTCCTTACAAGATGGTATTGAACAAACTCCGTCCATGGGCGCCTCCCTTAACGGAGAGCATGGACCCTCGGTTCCTGGAGGAGGTCGTCGGCACCCTGTTTCCGGGAGCAGCGAATGAGGGAGTGGGCACCTTTACCAAAGAGGAGGAGCAGGAATCCCAGCCGCTGGAAGAGGAACCACGGGTCACTGCGGGGAGTTGGAGCCCGGAATCGAGGGTCACCGAGGAAGAACTGGCCAGGGCCGTCGAGAGGATCGGAGCGCGGAAAGCTCCGGGTCCTGATGGAGTCCCGGCCCGTCTGTGGAGGGACGTCGCCGGGGTCTTGGCCCCGAGACTAATGCGTCTGTTCGACGGATGCCTGTCTCGAGGTGAATTCCCTACTTCGTGGAAGGAGGGGCGGATGGTCCTACTGCCGAAGCCGGGGCGCTCTCCGGACTCGCCTTCCGCCTTCCGGCCGGTGTGCCTTTTGGACGAGGCGGGCAAGCTGCTGGAGAGAGTGATAGCTGCCCGCCTGGAGTCGCATTTGTCCCGGAGCGTGCCCGGGTTGCACGATGGCCAGTTCGGTTTCCGGAGGGGGCGGTCTACGACCGACGCTATCGCCCGTGTCCGCTCCCTTGTCGAGGGGGCCGAGCGGCGTGGTTACGTGGCGTTGGCCGTATCGCTGGACGTGGTCAACGCCTTCAACAGCATCCCGTGGGACAGAATATGCCGGGCCCTCGAATTTCATCGCGTACCCGCGTATCTGCGGGATGTGGTCCGGGCTTTCCTCCGGAACCGGAGTATCGTCTACACCGTCCGGGGAGGGGGGGTGACCGGGAGGGCTGTACACCGCGGGGTCCCGCAAGGTTCGGTGTTGGGCCCGTTGCTGTGGAACATCGCGTACGACGCGGTGCTTCGGACGCCGATGCCTCCGAACTCGGCGCTGACGTGCTACGCCGACGACACGTTGGTGCTGGTCTGGGGCACGGCATGGGGTAGAACCGTCCGCCTGGCGGAGCTGGCGGTGGCCTGCGTGGTCGCCGAAATCAAGCGATTGGGACTGAGGGTGTCCCCTGAGAAGTCCGAGGCAATGTGGTTTTGCCGCAAGGCCGATCACGGGACGCCCCCAGCGGGTTACCGCCTGAGGTTGGAAGGGACTGAGATCGGGGTCGGGACCAGCATGAAGTATCTGGGCCTGACCCTCGACAGCCACTGGACCTTCGGCGTTCACTTCGAGCGCCTGGCGCCGTCCGTCGAGGCGACGGCGAACGCCTTAGGACGTCTGCTGCCTCGGCTGGGCGGGCCCGGCGTCGGGGTGCGCCGGCTGTACGCCGGCGTGGTGCGATCGAAGCTCCTCTACGGGGCTCCGGTCTGGGCGGAGGACCTGATGACCAATCGTCGCAGTCTCCTAGTAGTCAGGAGACTGCACAGGACAGTGGCCATCAGGATAGCGAGGGGCTTCCGCACCATTTCGGCGGCGGCGGCAGCGGTGCTCGCCGGATTTCCCCCGTTCGAATTGCAGGCCCTGAGGTGCCGTGAGATTTATCTCCACACTCGGGGTCTGTCGGACGGGGCGGGCCCGGGGGGCGCCGACGTCAGGGTTCGGGCTCGGCGAACTTTGCTCGACAGATGGCGCGCCAGCCTCGACACGAGAGCGGGTGCGCCGGGGATAAGAGTCCTCGGGGCCGTCCTTCCAAACTGGGACGTTTGGTTGGACGGCGGCGGGCCTCCCCTGACCTACAGGGTGACGCAGGTGCTCACCGGACACGGTTGCTTCGGTGAGTATCTGCACCGAATCGGGAAGGAGGCGACCGCGCGCTGCCACCACTGCGATGCGAGTGTGGATTCGGCGCAGCACACGCTGGAATACTGCCCGGCGTGGGCGCGGCCGCGCCACGACCTCATCGTGGAAATCGGCGGGGATCTTTCGCCTCCGGTGATTTTCGAAGCACTGTTGACAAACGAGAGAAGGAGGAGGGCCGTGACCTCCTTCTGTGAACAGGTCATGCGTCGAAAAGAGGCTGCGGAGAGGGTGAGGGTGCGGTACTCTCACCCTGAAAGGAACGACCGGCGAGGGCGCGGCAGGGGTCATGGACGCGCTTCGGTGAGAAGCACTAGGTCCGCCGCGTCCCCCGGCGGGGTACAAACTTAGGCGCTGGCAGCTCAGCGCCCCCGGGGCCGCAGAGCAGCCCGGTAGGGGAACCGGACTGCCTGGCACGGCGGCCCCGGCGACGAGGCGCGGTGTGACGTGGCCGCACACCGCTTCACTATGTGACGTATTGAGCGCGGAGGGGGGCCCGGTGTATCGCTTACACCGGTTCCCGGGCCCCTCTCGATCGCAGCCGTGACGGTCATCGTGGAGGTTTTAGTCGGTTGGAGTCCGGCACTACCACGCCGCTTTTCCCCAGAAGCGACCTGGTGTCCGCGCGGATTTCCTCCACGTTAAACAAAAAAAAAAAAAAAAAAAAGGTGCAGGTGCGCTGTATTTGGCAGCAAAAGTGGAGTGCACTGCGCATCGATCTGTCGTCATACCAGCAATAGCAGCGGTGATACGGTTAATTGAATATTTGAGACTAAAAATGTTAAACTACATCTACAAAGGGTTTGACAGGACACAAAGTTGACATTGCGCAAACCGGCCGACGTGCGCTGTATTTGGCAGCAAATGTGGAGTACATCGCGCATCGAATGGTCGAGATATCTGTAAGAGAGACTGTGATACGTTCAGTTGAATATTTAAGACTGAATCTGATAAACTGGAATAAAGCTGGATTTCACAGGGCCTAGAGTTGACATAGCGTAAACCAAGAAATGTACGCTGTATTTAGCAATATATTTGGAGTATAACACGCGTCGTATTGTAGACATATGACCAATAGCAGTGGAATTGATAATTGAAGCATGAATATGCAAACCTGCAATAACATTGGATTTGACCCCGACCCCTGTTGACATAATGTAAACAGGAGCACGTGTGCTGTATCTGGCAGCAAATGTGGAGCATGACGCGCACTGAACTGTCGACATATCTCCAAGGGAAACGGAGATACGTCCAATTGAATATTTCCGGCAGAATCTCCAAAACGGCAATTATGGTAGATTTGACAGGGCACAGAGTTGACATAGCACAAACCGGTTGACGTGCGCTGTATTTGGCAGCATACGTGGAGTAAAACGCGCATCGAATTGTGGACATATCACCAATAGCAGCGGAGATACATTGAATTGAATATTGAAGCCTGAATATGCAAAACTGCAATAACGTTGGATTTGTCCTCCACCAGAATTGACATTGTGTAGTCAGAAATACGTGCGCTATATTAGGCAGTAAGTGTGGAGCATAATGAGCATCGAATTGTCGACATATCAACAATAGCAGCTGAGATACGTTCAATCGATTATTTAAGACAACATCTGCTATACAGTAACTACGCTGGATATGTCAGGGCCCGGAGCTGACATAGAGCAAGCCGGCTGACTTACACTGTATGAGGCACGAAATGTGGGGTGTGACGCGCATCGAATTGTCGGCATATCTCTAATGGAAACGGAGGTACGTTCAATTGAATATTCATGTCCGTATATGCAGATCTGTGATAACGTTCGACTTGACCTCGACCAGAGTTGACATAGTGTAAACAGGATTACGTGCGCTGTATTAGGAAGCAAGAGTGGTGTACAACTCTCATCGAGTGGTGTACAACTCTCATCGAGTGGTCGACATATCTCCAGTGGAATCGGAGATACGTTCAATTGAATACTTAAGCCTAAATATGGAATACTGGAATTACAAAGGATTTGGAAGGGACCAGAGTTTACATAGCAAAAACCGGCTGTAGGGCGCTCTATTTGGCAACATATGTTGAGAATAACGCGCATCGAATTGTCGAGTTATCAAAAATAGCAGTGTAGACACGTTCAATTGAATATTGAAGCCCCAATATGCAGTACTGCAATAACATTGCATTGGTCCTGGTCCCGAGTTCACATAATGTAAACCGGTTGCAGGTGCGGTGTATTTGTCAGCAAATGTGGAGCATAGTGCGCATCGAACATGTCGAAGAATCTCCAATGGAAACGGAGATACGTTCAATTGAATATTGAAGCCCTAATATGTAGAAATGCAATTACAGTGACATGGCGATAGACCAGAGTTGACATAGCGCAAACCGACTGGCGTGCGCTGCATTTGGTAGCAGATGTGTTGTATAACGCGAATCGAATTGTCGACATATTAGTAATAGCATCCGAGATTCATTTAAATGAATATTCAAGCCTGAATACGCAGAATTGTATCAACATTGTATTTGACACCGCACAGAGTTGACATAGCGTAAACAGGAGCGCGTGCTCCGTATTTGACAGCAAATGAGGAGTATTACACGCATTGAACTGACGACTTACCACCAATAGCACCTGAGATACGTTTAATTGAACACGGAATCCTAAATATGCAAAACTGCAATTACCAATGATTTGGCAGAGACAGTG